>NW_006969484.1:0-447 GCF_000164805.1 Carlito syrichta | reverse complement strand
TTTTTTTTTTTGACAAGAAATTTTTAATGGAAATAATAAGTGTCATGACTGGTCCAGACTATATAAATGTCAATGCAAGACACTTAGGAATTATACATTTTTTTCTTCTTTCACAGCATCAGACAGAGATCCCAGTTGTAGTCAGGATCTCAGAGTAAAGGTTAAGAGAAAATATTGAGTGGAGTTCCTAACTCACCCACGATGGACCTAGAGAATGGATAAGCAATAAGATGCTCGTTTAAGCCACTAAGAGTTGAGAGTTGACTGTTACCACATTAGCTCATCCTTGCTACATATAATACAGATAATCCTTGACTTACAACGGAGTTACATACCAATAAACTCATCATAAGTTGAAAATATTATTAGCCTAAAATGTACTTAACACACTTCCCTACTGAACATCAGAGCTTTGCCTTAAAAGTGCTCAAAACACCTACATTAACC
>NW_006969483.1:0-2685 GCF_000164805.1 Carlito syrichta | reverse complement strand
AATAGTATATAGTCATTATACCTAAAAATCTTGTAAAGATAGAAATAGAATAGCAATTATGGCAACATAACAATTTTATTGTGTGCACAACAAATGTTAATACTTTTATAAACAATTCTGTTCATTAAAACCAACAAATTTACATAACCTAAATAAACCTTCAAATTTCACTGTATGCAGAACCAGATTACAAATATTCAAGTTTTTCTGTTGTTTTGATATTGTGATCCATGTGAGAAGAGCTGTCTTCAGTTTTAAAAGCTGAATCTGATTATTTACTAAACATAAACTTATAATATATACATTTTAAGAGAATAATTATCTTTGCTCTGATGTCTAGGAAAATATTTCTTTTTATTACATAAAATTACACTGATGGCTTGTAAGTATTGATAGTATGAAGATGCATCAAGATATTAATGTTCTGGCCTCATTTTCTCATTTGCATGTAAGTAGTAAGACAAATGATTTCTAAAACTCTCAATGATTCTTTGTCATTTATTTTCAAAGAAAAATGTTATCCTGAGCACTCACCTCATTCCGAACTTACAATAATGCTTAATGTGAGCCACAAAAAACCTCTTCGGTTCGATCTTTTAAAGGAGATTACGTATCAGTGCTCTTCATACTCCATGAAAAACATGAAATGAGTCTGATGACCTACTATACAGGGACATTTCATAGCTCTAACATACCAACAACTGACCCCATGCCTTTACATAAACACTATGAATGAAGGCATAGCATCATGTGAATTGCATTACATCAATATTGTGTGCTTTTTGAAATATCCTCAAATTCTGTCAATGAAAAACCAAAATTATACAGAGAATATACTTATGCTTTCCTAAAAAACAAACAAACAACAAACCATCTTCTAATGCCACTCAATATTTGATATTTATTTCAACTTGACCTTTCAGTAAATAAGCTTCCATATAAATTGCATCTGTAATGTTTTCAGTCCGAATACCCTAGTATTTCCAATGGCATATATTTTGAACAAAGGCCAGTCCACATTCTTTAAATTTGTAGATTCTCTACAATGCACAATCTAATGTCAAATAAAATTTTTGCTGGTTAATGTCTTTAGATATGTTTTACATTTATACATTCAAAAGATCTGTGGTTTGAGTAAAGATAACGGTACTCTTTACAACTGTAAATTTCTCACCAAGTCTCTATTGCTTATATCTAGATATATGATTTTCCAGTCATTAGAGATACTGAAGCTTTAAAGTATAAATTGTCTGATGTTGGGAAAACTTGGAATAACAGTGAAAAGGTTTACCCCATTCTGCCCATCTATAGGAAATCCCTAAATATAGATGCTTATATGTCAACCAAATATTGAATGAGAGCTAAAGGCTTTATCTCATTCCTCTCATTTATATAGTTTCATCACAGTATGGATTCTCATATGTCCAGCTAGTTGTAGATGAGAGCAAAGGGCTTACCATGTTTTTCACATTTGTAGAGTTTCCAGTATGGATGATTATGTGTCCAGCAAATCCTGTGTGTGAGTGAATTGCTATGTCACATTCTTCACATTTGTAGGGTTTTTCTCCAGTATCAACGGACTTATGTTCAGTAAATACTTTAGGAGAGCAAAAATCTTTGCCACATTCTTCATGTTTGTAGAGTTTCTCTCCATCATGGCACCTCATATGAATTGCAAATCATTTGAGAGCAAAAGGCTTTGCCACATTCATGTTTGCAGGATTTCTCTCCATTATGGATAGTCTTGTGTCCAGCAAATCCTTTATGAGTGTGAAAGGCTTTGCCACACTTTTCACGTTTGTAAGATTTCTCAACAGTATGGATCTTGACATGTCAGGCAAGTAGTGAATGAGTGTGAAAAGCTTTTCTGCATATTTCACATTTGTAGTGTTTTTCTCCTGAATGGATGGTCATGTATCCAGCAAATCCATTGTGAAAGTGAAAGGTTTTGCCATATTCTTTACACTTGTAGGATTTCTCCCCAGTATGGATGGTCTTATGTCCGGCAAATCGTTAATAGAGTGAAAGGCTTTGCAACACTCTTCACATTTGCATGATTTCTCCCCAGTATGGATGGTCTTATGTCCAGCAAATCCTTAATAGAGTGAAAGGTTTTGCAACACTCTTCACATTTGCACAATTTCTCCCCAGTATGGATGGTCTTATGTCCAGCATATCATTAATAGAGTGAAAGGCTTTGCCACACTTTTCACATTTGTACAGTTTGTCTTCTCTTCAGTATCGATGGTCTTATGTCCAGCAAATCCTACATGAGTACAAAAAGCTGTGCTATACTTTTCACATGTGTAGGGTTTCTCAATAGTATGGATCTTGCCATGTTGAGCAAGTAGTCAATGAGAGTGAAAAACTTTTCAATATATTTCATGTTTGTAGGGTTTCTCTTCAGTATGGATTGTCTTATGTCCAGCAAATCCTTTTGGTGAGACCAAAAGGCATTTCCACATTCTTCACACTTATGGTTTCTCCCCAATATGTACCTTCATATGCCCAGCAAGCATTGAATGGGAGCAAAAGACTTGGCCACATTCTTCATATTTGTAGGATTTCTCCCCAGTACACATGATCTTATGTCTAGCAAATCGTACATGAGAGTGAAAGGTCTTACCACATCTTCACATTTGTAGGTTTTTTCTCCAGTATGGATGGTCTTATGTAAAGCAAATC
>NW_006969482.1:0-432 GCF_000164805.1 Carlito syrichta | reverse complement strand
TGAGTGCAGACACCATGTGTCTACAGTACACCAGGAGGCAGGTATCATCATCTCTTTCCTGATGTGGAAACTGAGGCTCAGAGACATCTGTCTGGATGCAAGGCCCTTGTCAAGTTTTAGGTTTTAAGCTTTGGTTTCCTAAGAGGAATCTCACGCATTTGTACTTTTGCAGTGTTTACCTAGGTGGCTAGGAGTCATGGAGCCCTTGGATCCCCAAGCGTGGGCTGCATGGTGGTGGTGGTGGGGCTGCTCAGTGACATGCTGTCCATGAGAGTGGACCGTCTCACTTCAGATGGCTTTGAGTGAGGGCAAAGAGCCGCACAGAGTTTCCAGCCCATAGTCCTTCCTTCCCCATTAACTAGACTCCTGGAACCCTCCATTCCCCGCCTGCTAAGGTCAAGAGTGAGAACCAGCTGACAACATGACCGATGA
>NW_006969481.1:0-16217 GCF_000164805.1 Carlito syrichta | reverse complement strand
AACCTCTTGTCTATTTATTATTTAGTTGATACACAGGAATCTTAAGAATAAGCTCCCCTGCTCTCCCTTTAAAATTAGAAATTATCTGGTTAAATAATTTCAGAAAATTACTCAGATACTGATACTTTCAAATTAAAACTCTCACTAGTGAAGCAGGAAACTAGATAATTTTGAGAATATTTTAAATATCCTCTATCCTTGTTATCCTCTGCCTTAGAGACAGCCTCTCAGTTGACTGTAGGTTAATTTGGGACCACAGAGCAACATTTTAAAATATTAATATTTTTTTGACATTACTTGTATAATCCACATAATCAATTTATATAGAAACATTAGAGGTGATCTTGCAAAATTTTAACCAATGTATAGTGTTTTTCTCCTTTTTAACTGCAATCATATCATCTTTCTGTGGTGCTTTTAGACAAGGTCTATGTCTATGAACACTAAAAGATTAGGGAGTGGGAAACATAATGGTATTTAATTTGATTAATTACCTTATTATGGTCTTGGCTTTCCATCTCCCTCTGTGAGGGAAACAGCCAAAATAAGAATTTACTGAAATATCCCAGGTATCAAATTACATGTGTTCTTTTAAAAAGAAAACATTTGCAGTCCTGTTAATTATATCACAAAATTAAGCCTTTATAAATGGGAGAAGATGATAACATTCACTGAAATCAATTTGAAACTTCAAATCTATCCTATAATATTTTATTTCCTGTTTAACCAAGTGGCAAAAACTTAGTTTTATTTTCTCCAATATGAAAAAATGTATACTGCAGACCTCAATGAAATCTCCTTTCATTATGAGGTCACAATTCAACCTATACATACAACTTCAAATGATCAGCAATTTGATTCTCTGTAAATGTCAGGATCACGAATTGAACCTGAAAGAAAATGTTGAGCAGAGGCTTCAAAATATGGATGTAAAACACAAGACAATTTGTGTATGGACAAAGTTCCCTACTTCTTTTATACTACATGCAGTCTAGAGAGAGTTTAGACTAAAATTAAAGGAAATACTCCAAATCATTCTTTTTTATTAACTAGTAGACCTTTTGATCGATCATGATTTATTGCTATCCTCAAGTGCAGTTAAATTTCAGTCTACTTGGAGCTGAGAAGATTCTCAGGTCTATAATAATTTGTCTTCAGACAGGAGAGGAGCAGCTGGTAGACTGCCATCATCTGAGCATGGCAGTGAGACTTCATTTAGCAGTCAACACTCTCCTTTCCCTGGTCATCTCTAGGACATTGAGTCACATCAAAGCTAAAATATCAATTTCTGGTTAAAACTTCAGAAGAAGGTGAAATTATATTGACAGAGCTTATTTGTAATAATAATGCTTTGTAGTTCCACTTTATAATCAGGTGAGTGACCCTTCAAGCTAGTTCAGCTAAAATGAGAAAGCAACATCTCCTTCTTCACTTCCATCTGTTTTGACTCTAATGACCTAGTGGTGAAATACTATTCTGCCTAGAGTTTTATCATATTCAGTGTTTTGCAATAAAGAGATGGGAATTTGAAACGTGTATGTATGTATTTAGTTGTGTGAAAAGAAAATCACTTTTAATTTAACAACAAAAATGAAATCACCCATGTCAACAAAATAAACGAAAATTAGGTGATTACAAGCTAAAATAAAAATTTTTCTTTATTTTAAGGTGGTCTCTTAATTATCAAATTAATTACCACAATTTTAAATGTCAATTCATGTATGCACCTGCCAGATTATCAAGATCCTGTTTGTAATTGCCATAAAAGTCCTAGCCTGTTAAAGATAAGACCATATGATTAAACTTTAGAAAGAAATATTCTCAATTGCAGCAAGAATGGTGAATTTTTTTCCATTTATTCAACTTATTTGCCAAGACTCTTCAGATCTGTTCTATAACTATCTATGGCAGCTATAGCCTTACAAAATGTATTTCTCAAATAATAAGATTTGAAAGTTAAAACTATTCTTTGATTCATGGACTGCAGAATGGATGTTGTGGTAGTAGGCATTAAAATAACATTCATCTCCTTGTACATCTCCATGAAAATTCTTGGGGGACTAGATGCATTGTAAATTAGCAGTAATCTTTTGAAAGGAATTTTTTTCTGAGCAGTGGTCTTAAAATATTCAGTAAACCATACCATAAACAGATGTACCATCACCCAAGTTTGTTGTTGCATTTATAAAGCACAGGAAGAATAGACAGCATGATTTTTAAGAGCCCTAGAATTTTCACCATGGTCAATGAGCATTGGCTTCAACTTAAAGTTACCAGCTACACTAACCCCAAACAAGAGAGTTAACCTTTCCCTTGAAAGGTTAAGACATTGAACTTCTCTAACTATGAAAGTATTAGATGGCATCTTCCAATAGAAGGCTGTTGTGTGTGCATTGAAAACTTGTTGTTTGGTGTAGCCAGCTTCACTGTTAATCTTAGCTAGATTTTTCTGGATAACTTGCGACTTCACTTTGTACATTTGTATTAGGAGGCAGGTTTTCCCTTAAACTTTATGAACCCACCTCTGTTAGTTTTCAACTTTTCTTCTGCAGCTTCCTCACTTATATTGGCCTTCATAGAGTTAAAGAGGATTAGAAACTTGCTCTGGATTAGACTTTGCTTTTAGGCAAAGTTGTGACTGGTTTGATCTTTTATTCAAACCACTCAACCTTTTTCCATATCATCAAGCCTATTTCACAGGATTAGCACTTTGAACTTCCTTCCAGAACTTTTCCTTCTTATTGACAAACTGACCAACTGGCACAAGAGGTCTGACTTTAGACCTGTCTTGGCTTTTAGCAATGCCTTCCTCACTAAACTTAATTATTTCTAGCTTTTACTTTAAAGTGGGAGATGTGGGGCTCTTTCTGTCACTTGAACACTTAGAGGTCCCTGTAGGGTTAGTAAATGGTCAGATTTCAAGCTTGTTGAAAATGAAGAGGCCTGAGGAAGGAGAGAGAAACAGGGGGACAGCTGGTTGGTGGAGCAGTCAGAACAGGCACAGTTTTCAATAAACCTCACAATCTAATATGGGCATGGTTCATGGTGCCCAAAAACATTTACAATAGTAGCTTTAAAGGTCACTGATCACAGATTCTCTTAATGTATAAGAATAATGAATATGTTTGAAACATCACAAAAATTATCAAAATGTGACACTGAGACATGAAGTGAGCACATGCTGTTGGCAAAATAGTGCTGATAGATTTGCTCAGTGCAAGGCTGACAGAAACATTCAGTTTGTAAAGAAAAATGCAGTATCTGTGAAGTGCAAGAAAGTGAAAAATAATAAAATAAGTTATGCCTGTATTTGAATGCTTTGAGAGGGAAAGAAGTTCAGACAAACCACAAAAAGACGATATGCATATGATTGATGTATACAGTTAACTGCATAAGAAATAGTTTCCCACTCTCTAATATAGAAACATGGTGACAAAAATATTTCTAAGTCTAATTTCTACCTTATAAATGAATGTTTTGTTTTAAAGAATGGAATACCATTTTCAACCATCAAAATTAAAATTTAGTTTTAAAATATTTCAAGAAATACATATTAGTACTTATGCTTTTATGGATGCAACATTTGTACTTGTTAAATGCTACGTAGATAAAATAATATGAGACCTTAGTGCGTTTTTCTTGAGAAAAAAGAAGTAGAGTTAATACATTCTTCTGAAAACAACAGCAACAATCTCTTCAATTTCACACAGCTGTCTATACACAGTGCTCCGGATATGGACTATGATGTTATTTCTAGAGCAGATGATATCCCCTTTTTACAGGGGAACTTGGAAGTAGAAATTTTAACCTCTGACTTCATAATCTTCATCTGTAAAGTGAAGCTGAGTCACTTGATGGGGAAACTTTATCCAATTTTGCCAAAGAAAAAGTCAAGTTTTCCTGTAACTCACACACTTGTATAAAAGGTTTTGTGTGTGTGTGTGTATGTTTCTTCCCTTACTATATCACTCCTATTCTGCCTTCCAAGACATACATCTCTGCTTTGACTTGTTTCCCTCTTTTGTGACATATGCACTTCAGAGAGAGATACCATTTTGGGCCTTTGCCACCTCTGCTGCTGCTCGTGTTGAATTTGAGGCACCACCAGACTTTTAAACACTTTGGTGAACACTCCAGAGAAAAGAGCAAACTGCTTTTCCTTCATTGTGCAAGGGAGTGAGTCTACATTATAAATGAGCAAATAATTGGTATAGGATGGAAAAAAAATCTTTAGTTAAGGAGATAATCAAAATGTAATAGGCCCAATAGAGCCAGGATATATGTGGCATGTAAATGATATCAACACCTTCAAGTGACTCAAGACCTGAAGCCAATGTTTACTAGCTAAGTGACTTTTGACAAGTCTCATTCAGTTTACTTCAAAATAACAAATTAAAACTTGTATGAGCATTATGTAATATTGCAAATGATAGGCAGAATTATTTAGAACTGTATGAGTTACCAGGACACTTGTTAATATGAATAAGGGAAAAAACATTTATAAATAATAATATAAACTCAGAATATATATACTCAGTTATACTACACAATATTTACTATGAGGAAGGCAGTTTTCCCTTGCTGAGAATACAGTGAGCAAAACAGAAAATTTTCCACTTCCATAGAGCTAACAGTCTAGCAAAAAAAATTATATCATGCTTGACACATGATTAAAACATTTTCAGAGTATATTTTTACATTAAGTTGTTAGTTTAGGATATAGCCTATAGCCTCAACCAGACAATGTCCCCACCAAATCTCTAGGAATGGGTTGTCACTCCTATCTTTTCTCTCACGAGTAGCTATAAATAGTGAAATTCGGGTTAATTTAAGAGCCATTTCACTCATAAATATTCTGTGAGATTAAGAGTGATGGTCGATCTGCTTGCTAAGAACTTGGCAGTAGACTTCCAGCACTTACCTATCCCGGCTGAGAGCAGCTGGTTGCAATCTGAAGCTGCTTTACTTAACTGCTTTTCTCCATTTTGCAAGCTTTGCTTTCTCAAGTTCAATGACACTGCATGTGAGAGCTCATCAGTATGCAGAGACACAGCACCTACCTGCAATAAACATGAATCTCTCTTTAAAAGAAAAAAACGCAAAAAAAAGCCCCCACAAGACAGCATTTTCCTTTGTAGGATTTGTCAGTCATCATTTCAAGGATTGTGATTCTTTTAGAGGTGAAGTTTGTTTTGTTTTGTTTTTGAATTTGTCATTGATCCAAACTGTGAAGATGCACAGGTGTGAGGATTGACCTGCCTACCCACAGATTATTCTAACTAGGAAATTAGGGCTGTCTTCAGTGTTTGCTGGCATGACTTTTTTTTTTAATCAATATTTTTTATTTTGATATTGTGGGGTATAGTTAAGGGTTAGGTATACAAATATGCTTCATTCAGGCTCCCTTGTTGATAACAGGTGTCTCCCCGTCCCCAGACTGATGTTTACTACCATTAGTCCTATCCCCCTCCCGTAGTTTCCAACCACTGTCAGTCATTTTCTTATGGTAGTGCATTGGATGATCAAGGTCCACTATATGAGTGAGAATATGTGATACTCAGATCTATGTTTCTGTGAGAGGTCACTCAGTATTATAGACTCTAGCTCCATCCAGGTTGCTGTGAAATTCATGATTTTGTTCTTTTTTATGGCTGCATAGTATTCCATCGTATATATGTACCAAATTTTTTAAATCCAGTCCTCTTTTGGGCAGCGTGGTTGGTTCCAGTTTCTTGCTATTGTGAACAATGCTGTGATAAACATTTGTGTGCAGGTATCTTTTTTATAGAATGATTTGAGTTCTTCAGGGTATATTCCCAGTATGGGGATTGCAGGGTATATGGGAGGTTGATGTTTTGAGCATTTAGGAATCGCCACACTGCTTTCCACAGAGGCTGCACTAGTTTACACTCCCACCAACAGTGTAGGAGTGTTCCCTTTTTGCCACACCCTCTTCAACAACTATTATTTTTTGAGTTATTGATAATTGCCATTCTGACTGGAGTTACGTGGTATCTCTGTGTGGTTTTGAATTGCATCTCCCTGATGATTAGTGAGGTTGAGCATTTCTTCATGTGTCTGTTGGCTGCTCGGATGTCTTCCTTTGTGAAGTGTCTGTTCATATCTTTTGCCCATTTTATAAAGGAGTTGTTTGTTTTTTTCTTTTCAGTAGGTTTGAGTTCCTTGTAGATCCAAGATGTTAAACCTTTGTCAGATCTGGAGTTGGCAAATACTTTTTCCAGTCTGCAGGCTGTCTCCCTGCTCTCTTGATGGTTTCTTTGGCTTTGCAGAAGCTTGTCAGTTTAATGAGGTCCCACTTGTCTGTCTTATCCCTTATGGCCTGTGGGTTTCGAGTTTTGTTCAGGAATTGGATACCAGTTCCAATTTCCATGAGGATGTGTCCTTCATTTTCTAAGGTTCTTATGGTTTGAAGTTTTACATTTAGGTCTCTGATCCACTTGGAGTTTATTTTTCTGTATGGGGATAGATAGGGGTCCTGTTTCAATCTTCTACATGTGGTCAGATAGTTTTCCCAGCACCATTTACTGAATAGGTTCTAACTCTCCCCAGTGATAGGTGGTGGAGGCTTTGTAGAAGATGACTTGGTTGAGAAATTGAGGTTTTGCTTCTGGGATCTCAATTCTATTCCATTGATCTATATGCCTGTTCCTATACCAATACCAGGCTGTTTTGATGACTGTAGCTTTTTAGTAAAGTTTGAAGTCTGGCAATGTGATACCACCTGCTTTGTTTTTTGTTTTTTGGTTTTTTTTGCTGAGGATTGTTCTGGCTATTCTTGGTCGTTTGTGTTTCCATATGAATTCCTGTGTTGTTTTTTCTAGGCCTGAGAATAACGCCATTCTGATCTCTTACTTGGACTGCATGGGGCTGGGGCACATGGCAGGTGTGGTCTTGGGATAGAAACCACAAATAACATTTGGGGAAAAAAACTGGTGGAGAGTTGAATGAGATAAGCTGTGGATGACAAAATGTAATGGTCCATTACATTTTGGTTCCAATGCAATGATCTGGTACTTTATGAATATCCTGTCAACCCCAGAAACTAAATAACATAAAAAATAGAGACTTATTTGAGAATTGTACAAATTTATACCTGACAAAGCTGTACTTAAGCTCAGAGCTCAGTAATTTTCCAAACATAATTCTACCACCCTACAAAGGATCAAACCACAATTTGGAACCCCAAGAGGAATTATATTAATATAATTGGTTGAAATTCTAACAAAGAATATATACATTGACTTTTTTCTCTTTAGATAAGTTTTTCCTTTTTTCTATTCTCAAGTTTTTCTATGTCTTTCTGGAGCAGTGACAGCTTTATCCATTTAACCAAGTAAGTGTTCATGTAAAACTAAAGTTACTTAATATTAAAATAAACCATTTTTAAAAGCCCACCTTTATTCTCCTAATGCTTTTTTTCAAAGATGAAATGTTTCTCAACAACTTACCATTCCTAAATCAGTAATTAATAAGCTTGTTTAAAAATCTATTTTCAGTAAATGACACATATCCAAAGATTAACAGGCATTTCACAATAGCTATATGTGAAACACGTTAGTTTCTTGAAACAAAATTCAATATCCACAACTACTGATTCCTCTCAACCCCTATGAACCTGCTTTTCACAAGTATGTAGACAAGTGGTTCATTTCTAAAAGGGAAGGTTTTCTAAAATCAATGTTTATTGATTTTTGTGATATTTAGTAGTGTAAATAAATGCAATTAAGATTAATTATGTTCATATAATTTTTCTTTGGTTTCTTTAGAAACAAAACCATCTCACATTGTCAATCAGTGGCATGTTATCATTGAATTCACAGGTATAAGGAAAGAAAAATCCAAAATTTTCTGGACTCGGTGGCTCAGCCTGTAATCTCGTGCCTTTGGGAGGCTGAGGTGAGCGGATTGCCAGAGCCCGCGGGTTCCAGACCCGCCTGGGCAGCGAGACCTCATCTCTACAATAAATTAAAAAATCAGCCGGGCATGCTAGCACATGCCTGTAATTCCGGCTACTTGGAAGGCTGAGGCAGAAGGATCGTCAGAGCCCAGCAGGTCGAGGCTGTGGAAGCCGGGAGCAGCCACTACACTCGAATCTGGGTGACAGAGTGAGACTCCAATTAAAAAAAAAAAAAAAAACCGAAAAATCCATAATTTCAAAACTTCAGAAGTATAGAATGATTGAATTTTTAATACTTGTTAGTCATTTCTTATTAAAATGCTAAAATATGAGTCATTAGTTGAACCTGCCTTTCTCTTGACTTAGATTTATAGCATATTGATTTGCAGGCATGATATAACTTTGGTTAAATTTCCCGTTTGCTCTTGGCCATTCATGCCAGGTAAAGTCAGTCTTCAGTCCTCAGGACATTGATTATAGCTAATCAGGTCCTTTCTTGTACTCTTATTTTAGTGAAAGATGAATGGGCCATTTGTTGTCTGAGAATTTGAATGCTTTTAATAATCCAATAGTATCAGCCATATTTTATGGGATTTAATTTTTCAGTAATATATTTAAACATCTGAATATACAAAACATAAAGTCAAAGCCCATACTTGTTTGATTCACCTAATCGTTGTTATCCACATCAATATAAATTCCTGAGAAAAACACATTTTATAAATATTTTAAAATATAACTTTCTTTTGTTTATATAATTTATATTTTCTAAGTACATTTCGCCAACACTATTCCAATGCTATCTTTCACACTTAGTAATGTTTTAGTGAGTGATTAGTTACTAATAGGGTATCTATGTATATGGATATTATATTTTAAGAAATTTGTCACTACTATTGTATAAAGCAAAGACTATTAGCTTATTGTTATCAGTAAATAAAATAGCATTTTGCTTATTTTGTATACTATACAAAGACAATATAACTGAACTTTGTTTTTAGGAATGATTTACAGTCTAAATATTTTGCTCCATTTAATGTATGTAAAAGTGAATAAAGTCACATATTTTTGCCTGGTGTTCCACAGAGAACTCTGTGATAGACTCCACACAGTACTCCCAGTAGGAGTGGCAGGCAATGCTGACTTCACACTTGTCTGATAGGATTTGTGCAGGTGGTGGAGGCATTGTCAAAGATGAGTTGGTTGAGCAATTGAGGTTTTGCTTCTGGAATCTCAATTCTTTTCCATTGGTCTATATGCCTGTTCTTGTACCAATACCAGGCTATTTTGCTTATTGTAGCTTTATAGTAAAGTTTAAAGTCACGTAGTGTAATGACTCCTGCTTTGTTTTTTTTGTTTTTTTGTTTGTTTGTTTGTTTTGCTGAGGATTGTTCTGGCTATTCTTGGTCATTGTGTTTTCATGAATTCCTGTTTTTTTTCTAGATCTGAGAAGAATGTTGCTGATAATTTGATGGGTATTGCATAAAATCTGTAGATTGCCTTAGGTAAAATGGACATCTTCACAATGTTGATTATTCCAATCCATGAGCATGGGATATTTTTCCACTTGTTTGTGTCATCTTTGATTTCTTTGAGCAGTGTTTTGTAGTTTTCATTATAAAGATTTTTCACATCTCTGGTTAGAAAGATGCCAAGGTATTTCATTTTTATTGTGATTATTGTGAATGGGATTGTGCTTTTTATTGGGTTTCTGTTTGTTTATTATTGGCATAAAGAAATGCAATTGTCTTTTGCACATTTATTTTATACCCTGAGACTTTGCCAAAGTCCGTTATCAGTACAAGGAGGTGTTTGACAGATTCTCTTGGGTTTTCAATAAGATAGACAAGTGGGACCTCATTAAACTGACAAGTTTCTGCAAAGCTAAAGAAACCATCAAGAGAGCAGGAAGACAGCCCACAGACTGGGAAAAAGTATTTGCCAACTTCATGTCTGACAAAGGCCTAACATCTAGGATCTACAAGGAACTCAAATATGCTGAAAAGAAAAAAACAAACAACCCCATTACAAAGTGGGCAAAAGATATGAACAGACACTTCTCAAAAGAAGACATATAAGTGGCCAAGAGATACATGAAGAAATGTTCAACCTCACTAGTCATCAAGGAGATGCAAATTAAAACTACACTGAGATACCACCTAACTCCAATCAAAATGGCCATTATCAATAGCTCAAAAAATAACAGATGCTGGAGAGGATATGGTGAAAAGGGAACACTTCTACACTGTTGGTGGGAGTGTAAACTAGTGCAGCCTCTGTGGAAATCAGTGTAGTGATTCCTAAAAGCTCTCAAAATCGACCTTCTATATGACCCTGCAATCCCCCTACTGGAAATATACCCTGAAGAACTCAAATCACTCTAAAGAAAAGATAACTGCACATGTATGTTTATCGCAGCATTGTTCACAATAGCAAGAACCTGGAACCAACCATGCTGTCCATCAAAAGAGGAATGGATTTAAAAAATGTTGTACATATACACAATGGAATATTATGCAACCATGCAAAAGCACAAAATCATGAATTTGCAGCAACCTGGATGGAATTAGAGTTTATAATACTGAGTGATCTCTCACAGAAACAAAGATCTGGATATTACATGTTCTCACTTGTAAGTGGACCTTAAGCAACTATGATAACACTATAAGAAAAGGATTGGCAGTGTTGGGAAACTATGGAGGGGGCACGGAGGTGAAAGGAGGTGGAATTAATGGTAGTCAATATCTGTCTGGGACAGGGGGCACACCTCATCAACAATGGTACCTGCACAATGCATATTTGTATACCTAACCCTTAACTGTATCCCACAATTAAAAAAATATATGTTAAAAATTAAAATAAATAAATAAACATTTTTTTCAGAAAAAAAGATTTGTACATGTAAAAACCTTCTACAATGTGAGAATCATTACATGTCTAGAAAACTTTTCTAGAAAAGTGGGCCTGTTTCTATCAAAGTATTTTATTTCCTTTTCATATTTGGCCTTCTAAATAAGATAAAAACATTTTATAAAGATTTTCTTCAGAATTGACCCATTGAATATTTTTTTGAAAATTCTAACTATACTGATTTTCTAAGATCATTTTCTCTAATCTGCATGAGATTCAGATAATGTAAATGAAGAAAAGATGAGACAGTTATAAGATTAAATCAGAAAAACAAGCAAACCACATTCAAAAGACACCCAATGTCCTTAATAACTAAGTTTATAATAGGATACTTCAAATCCCAAACTTTCTAATGTTTAGGAGTCACAAAGAGGCCTAAAATTCTAAATGAAAACATAAAATTGAATTTTTAAGTTTGTATTTCAATGATCAAAATTCTCTCACTCTTTTGAGAGATGTGATGGAAAAAAATAATTTTTTGTTTGTTTACCTGTTTTTAAATTTGCTTTTAAATTCCATCTCTTATTAACATCTCTCCCATTGACTAAGTTTATTATAATATCAACATAAATGAGTATAAAATATTATTCAGAAAATGTAAGTGCTGTTACACTCTTATGAAACATAGCTGTATCAAAATTGGAAATAAGGTGAATAACAAATCACAAGTTCTTTTTGTCATTTGATTTTTGTCTTGATTAAATCTCATGTTTTAGTGTCATATATAATTTTTATTTTAGTGGCACTTTAAAAATATATGTCCTTTCACAGTATAAAAGAGTTTGAAAATTACTCAATTTGAGATTTAGTTCTGATTCTAACTAGATGTCTAATATTGAATATATTTCTTTAACTTTCCTGGCAATTAGTTTTCTCATTTGCTAAATACAGGCTTGGACCTGTATTTCTGTATAATTTTTATTCTGCCTTGAAATGCACAATGGATAATAAACTGAATTCCTAAGATATTTATAAGCTTTATGACCATTTTCAAGTTAATTAGTATCTTGGAACTTCAATTTGCTTATTGGTAAATGGAGATAATATTATTGGCTGTACTAAAAAAGTGTGGAATTAGTACAGATTTGGCATAAGAAATATTTATCAAATGCTAGTTAATATAATATTAGATCAAATCTTATATAATTATACTGTGTTATTAAATATTTACTGTATATAGTTATTGCTATTGTCTTCATATTATTAAAGGAAACACCACTAAATTCTTCCTCATCAAAAAAGTATTTTAGAGCACAGTATGTTACAGGCATAATTTTATGTCTATTATCATCTAGTAATGAAATAAGTTACCAGAACTTCCTTGTTATTCATGCCACACCGGTTGAGAAATACTGAAATAGATGATTGTGGATCACAATTACGTGTTCGGGGTATCCCTTTATTAGCTGACCAGCACTACCTTAACGTAGTTCTGGGGATTGGAATCCAAGATTAAGGTGCCAACAGGATTGGATTCTCCTTAGGTCTCTCTCCTTGCAGAGAGACATTCTCACTGGGTCCTCATGTGGCATTTTCTCTATGTGCACATTGACTTCTGGTATCTCTCTTCTTATAAAGTCCTACTGGATTAGAGCCCCACCCTATGACTGCATGTAACCTTAATCATGTCCTTAAAGACCTTTCTTTAAATGCAGCCACATTGGGGATTAGGTCTTTAACACATGAAATTGAGGGAGATACAGTTCAGTCCACAGCAAATTCTTAGGGGCATGCCTTTCTCTTTAATCCACACTGGAAAGCTATCAGCACATTTTCTGGAGTATATGAGCTCTGTATAATAGTTTGATCATGCAAGAAACTAACCACTAAGCCCTGAGAACAGATAGAATAACACGCACAGTTTTATCACTGTATTTATGCCCTTAAATCACATTTAAATACCTAGAAAAATATCTACACATGGTGTGGTCCAGACTACTTTTCTGTTGGATTGACAAACACAGATTCTGAAGTGCTCTTCTGCCATAACACCCAGATGTGATAAATTATAACTATAAGCATTTAAATGAATCCAAAAGAAAGTGCCTGAGATACCAAAAGGCCTCTATCCTTGGGCTAGCTTAGAATCCTGAGGAGGATTGGGGTCTCTGCTGCTCATGGAGGGGCAGGGTGGCTTCCTGGGCATTTTACTCTAGGATGCAAGTACTCTTTTGCCAAACACAAACATAAAAACACAACACAAAGCACAGCCATCATCTGAGTCAAATAATCACATAATATGATATTATGCCCTATTATCAAAAACATCTTTGAGCTGTCTGTATGCTAAGTTAAGTATGAAACCTAAATATTTAACAAATGGAATGAATTTTTTTAAAATTTATGTAACTCAAATTATTACACATGTTTTGTTTATTCTATTACTTGTGTAATTAAAAAGCTCTAACTTCTCAGGCCTCTCAAATATCAATGGAAATATAACATTAAAAACGAAATTCCAAACTTTCAGGGTTTGTGTATGTTAGTAATATTTTTAATGTTACTCTGACTTCAAATTACTTCACCACTCCTTTAACACAAAGCAAGCATTCACCACATGTAGTAGATGGACCACATTCATTGACTGAAAAGCCAGGTAAACTTTTTATTGGTGCGCTACAAAAAAAAAGTTGCAATCAAGAAAGATAAAGATTTCAGAAGGCCACACGTTGAATGAAATTAGAGCAGTACTAAGGTAATAGAGAATACAAAAGGCAATCAACATAACCATTAAAGTCCAAGTGAGCATATTTTAATGGGCATGCAGAAGAAGACAGGTGATATTACAGTGTTTACACCAAACTACATGTGTGCACGGGCTTAAGGAAGCAGTTGGATTATCTGAGTGTCAGCATTCTAACTCCATCAGGCCTGTCAGCAAAATCGTTTCCAGCATATGCCTGACTTTAATGTATAGTAAGGAAGAGCCTTAATGTTTGTTTTGTACTGATGAGCCAGAAGACTCAGGGCAAAGGTTTAAAAGTTGAATCCTTCAGAAAATGAGGCAGTTTTGAAAACTGTAGTGATTTTGTTCACAGCTGCATAAATTTATTTTTTTCTTTAAAGCAGGTACACAGTGGATCTTGTTTCCTGGGGCCCAAATCCCTCACACAGTGATTTCCCACTCTTCTCTGGCTGCCCAAAACCCAGCAGCTTTCAAATGTGCCTAACTTAAATGAAATAACTTTTTAAATCGAGATAATTTTTAACTCTCACCTTTTGATCAAAGTTTTCAAATACAGCAAAAGTTAGCACATGCTCCACCCCTTAGACATATGCCTAGTTTTATTCTTGTACGCACCCCCTTAAGTGGCAACTAACAATTTCCTTCAGAAAACACTTAGATACCATAGGTAAAGATTTCTATTTTCACCAGAAGGGCAAAATAGATATTCTGAAATCCCTTTCTGGCATAAAACACACTGATGCTGGATCTCTTGCGACCATCATGTTTTAAACGCATTGCTGAGTTTATGAGAAGTCAATGGCGACCCCTAAGGGCCTCCATACCCTACTTCCTCCAGAAAAGGGTAAGCTGATCACAGAGTGGCAAGAAAACATAGAGACTGGGGTTGTCCTGCCTTCCAGTGACTCTGGTAGGAATAGAGAACTTGAATGGGATGGATGCTAGAACTTAGCGCTGGCAGGAAGGAGAATCGAATCCTCCACATGCTGCATAAACGCAGGAGCCCTGAGGGTGCCCTGACCTCAGTACAGTTTCAGGTGATCATGATCTTCTTGGGACTCAAGGAAATCGTCCTAGAAAACAGCCGGCCTTGATAAGATCTATGTGAGGAGAAAAATGATACTGACTTCTACTCTGAGAATTGGTAGGCCTTCTCTCATATCATATGGGGTTTGAGTTTACCTTCTCTGAACAACCAGGAAATATCCTCTATAAACATTAACTTAAAATGCTCCCTGATGGGTAGCACCTCCTGGTTCCTGTTAAGAATAAAGTGATATTCTTCTGCTGAATACCACTCTTCCTCTCAGGGTTCATAAGAATTAAGTTTAGGTAGATCATATTTAGGCAGCGAAAAAATGAACAAATAGATGAGGAATTAAAGCCTGTCACATTTATAAACACTAAGGGCTCTATGCAGTGGAAATATCAAATCTAAAATATCTTCATATGAAACAATCCTTGCAACTTAAAATTCAATGGAAAGATTAAAGAACAAATTAGATACCACTAAAGAAAGAATTAATGAGCCAGAAAATAATTTTGAGAAAATTACAAAAACTTAAATACAAGGAGGTAAATAAGTGAAAATAGAATGCAAACAAAATTGTCTAAATAGTATTTAATTTAGATTAATCTACCAAGTTCTCAAGTCTATTGGCATTAAGATTTACTTATACTCTTAAAAATTACTGAGGAGTGCTCTAAAGTATGTAGTTTATGTAGACTATATCTACTGATAGCTTATTTAAAAAGTAAAACAGGATTTTCATTGTTTTATGTAAAAATTTAATTCTATTAAAAAAAGTCATATACTTAAGAGATGAGATTCAATAAATTAATGATACTGTTTCATCAAGGACATAAGTAAAATTATATTTTTTTATTAAAAAATAAAATACATGTGTGTGTAGTAGTGAAAAACATAAAGACTACTAGTGCAATTTGCTGTCAAAAACATGATTTGTGTTACATTGTCAAAAACTTGATTTACCATTACTTTTCCATAATTTGTGAAAATGTTCAACACAGTGAAAAAGACAATGGTTTTCATTTGAAGGACACCTGAAACAGTTCCAGGGACCCCCTAAACTATCACAGACCACATTTTGAAAGATGCTGTTCTAGAAGATAAGAATTAAAAAAAACAAAAAACGCAAGAGAAAATTAATATTTACAAGTCTAATAATGCTTCAAACATTAATGAAAATCATGAGTTCAAACATCTAGAAAGCATAATTGGGAGCACATAACATGAATAAAAAAACACTGGATACATTTTAGTGAACCACAGAACACTAGAGATAGAGTCAAATACCACACGTTTTCACTTATAAGTGGACACTAAGTAATGTGTACACACAGAAGCAGAAAGAGGAATGATAGGCATTAGGGATCATGGGAGAATAGGAAGGTGGGAAGGGGTGAGGGATGGGAAACTACTTAGTGGGTAATATATACACTAGTCAAGTGATGTTTGAAAGCCCAGACTTCACCACTATATTTATGTATCAGAACTGTACTTGTGCCCCTTAAAGTTATGTGAATAAAAATAAATAAATAGGTAGATAAGCAAGTAAATAAATAACTCAGATGCTAGCTGTAACCATTCTGGTTATTTCTGTACTGCTCTTCTGTTTCCTAAATGTCACTTTTTGTTTTCTGCCCATAAATCCTTCTAACCACATGGAAGCATGGGAGTTG
>NW_006969480.1:0-1503 GCF_000164805.1 Carlito syrichta | reverse complement strand
CGTGGTCTTGTAATAAATTTGTATGTTTTTTGAGATGTATATTTAGTGTGTAGAGGTAACATGGCGTAAGTCTGGATTCCCTTCAAAACAGAGAGAAAATAGAAAGAAAGCAGGACAGAGAAAGAAAAATAAAGCATGTGTAAAATCTAGATAATATTAATGTTGGAAGATAGATATATGAAGACTAATTACAGTATTCTTTACTTTTGGGTAATATCGGAACATTTTTATAATAATTATGACCAAAATGTAAAATTTCTCTTGCTTAGTTTTTACAATTGAATGTGAATAATTTATAGCTCATCTGGACAATTTCTGAAGAACATAAATCAGAGTTAATATCTATTAACTGGGTAATATAAATCATTGAAAGTGTCCAAAAAGGAATATGCTTCTGTGTGACAGAGTGTGTATGTACATATAAGCTCATGCTTTCTGTGCACTCATTTCAAAGAAGGATTCGTTGGTGTCCCACTACAGGAGGCACCAAGAGTAAGGCTATTAGAAATAGTTTGGTTTCCTTTTAGAATCAAACACCACAGAAATAATGGAGTATGATCATGAAACCCTTAATCTCTGAGAATCACCATACTATTCAAGTCCTGTAAACGAACTCTCACTGGTGTTCTGCATGTGTTTAAGCTTGGTCTTAGAATGAAAATTAAGGGAGGAATAGAGAGTGAGAAAGACAACAGCTGGAATTTCTGTCATTTATTCATCATGGTATATGATTATCTGGCTTTTCTATGACCTTCGTATTCTATCTGGAGTTCTTGCCCATAGGCAATCAACAACTCTATTTTTGTCCTCCATTGATTACTGGACATGAATAATAAGCCTTATTTTATGTGTGTTGCAGGATGGGCAATGCAGTTTGCATCGCACTGATAACCTCTTGGGGTTTTAATTGAAAGCTACTAATGACCTTTCAAATTTTTATGGATAAGGTAATCCCCTGTAATACCTCACCAGAAAATACAATACAGTTGTTGTCACTCGGTCTAGTAACAACAATGAATAGCATTGCCGCTGAAATCTATAAATTAAATTGACTATCAGCACAATACAATCAGCAAAATCAGTCTGTTGGTGGTACTGGTTAAGTGAGGAACTGGAATATGCAAAGAACTGGAATATTCAAAAGATATTTTGATAACTTGGGGACATGGTATTTTTTTCTTTTCTAAAAAGAAACTTTGTGTATGTAACAGTCACAATAGAATCATTCTCAAACAGAAAGTGATGCAAAAGTATATCATCTAAAAACTGAGATCTCAGGGTTTTGCATGCAATCCAAATCACACATGAATTTCAAAATAGTGAAACAGCGCTGACTTTTATTGCAATCAGATTTTTATTTTTTTTTGAGTTGGAGTCTCACTCTGTCGCCCAGACTGGAGTGCAGTGGCCGCTCCCTGCCACTGCAGTCTCGACCTGCTGGGCTCCGGCGATCCTTCCGCCTCAGCCTTCTGAGTAGCTGGAATTACAGGCGCACGCTACCAC
>NW_006969479.1:0-783 GCF_000164805.1 Carlito syrichta | reverse complement strand
GTTTCTATAGTGTAGGTAGAATTTAGTGTAAAATAGAGAGGAATTGGGATTTCGGTTGGTTATTAGGTAATGTGTATGCATAAGTTTTAAAAGTTATTGATTATTAGAATATTATGATATTAGAATTGTTGTACTACTTTTGAGAAATATTAACCAAGCACGAGGAACAGTGAGATAGTTTTGGGATCCTCGTTCCTCATGCTTGGGGAAACACCTAATGGGTGGGGGACGCCCCCTCATCCACCTGGTTTCTATGTTCATGTAAATGTCTTGTGATTTAACTGGGATTGCCCTTCCTCTTACTCCAGGAAACACCTGGTGGGTGAGGGATGCCCCTCATTCACCTGGCTTTGTGTCCATGTAAAGGTTTTGTGATTTAATTGAGATTGTTCTTCCTCATACCTGAGGAAACACCTGGTGGCTGGGGGGGGCGCCCCTCCTACACCTGGCTTTTGTTCATGTGGAAGACTTGTAAGACTGCCTGTGTAAAATTTGGGATAAATACATGCTGTATACCCCCAATAAATGTTTCTGCTCAATTCATTCACTTTCTTTCTTTCTCTTTATATCTATCCCTCCATCTTTCTTTCTTTTAATATCTATCCCTCCAGAAATAATCGCTGACACCATCATATTTTCCAAGGGACCTCCTATATCTCTTTTTGGGGGCTGGCCCCCTAAAACTGGTGCCCAATGTGGGGCCCTAGAAAGATAAGATTTTTCTTGTTTCAGGGTGGCTAGCATCTTACCTAGGGTGCTGCAGACCCCTCTGTAGAGACTGGG
>NW_006969478.1:0-762 GCF_000164805.1 Carlito syrichta | reverse complement strand
GAAGTCCAACTCCTTTCAAGTGTTGGATCTTCTTACACTGACTCGAGTTTTACTAGCATTACTTCATGAGCTGTGGCTTGTTTGAGAGCAAGGGAGGGACATCTAGGAAGTCACAGAGAGGATCTGAAAGAAAACTATCTATTTTTTCCATCAATCTGCTCCAGCTTACATTATATCTGTAGGAATTAGAAATGTAAAGTCCCAGGGAGGAGATGTGAAAGTGTGGGTAAAAAGCAATAGAAAATTAGTGGTATAAAATAATCAAGTATGAAAGAAAGTTGTAGTTTGGATTATCGAAAAATTTAGATTGTTGGGTAAAATTTAAGCTCAAACTTTCATATGCTTCATTAAGCTTTGCTCTCTTCAAAACATTTCCAAAACCAGAAAGTTTAGTGACTCATTGAGCTGAAATATTGTGTTTTCCCAGACATGCTCAATAGTTTAGACAGCTCCATTACTGAATGGAACTTCAAGTCCATTTTCATTCATGACCATGTGTTTTCATTAATGCATGCAGAAGTAAAGGCAAATGAGAAAATTTCTCCTACAATTTTCACCTACAATTTCTATAGATCCAAGTTTCAAAAGTATATATGTGACACTAACATTTAATTAACCTGATAGTTAATTTGATGGAATTTTCAACAAATAGCACAGGCTAAACTAAGATGTTAGAAATATAATTTAAATGTAAAGTAATTGGAAGAGCATTTGGTTTTGGAGACAGGTATGTGATTAGTAAATGGTAGCCATGGTGCAGTT
>NW_006969477.1:0-663 GCF_000164805.1 Carlito syrichta | reverse complement strand
CGTTTCCAGCTACAAGGGAGGTTGTATTTTTCCTTTTTGGGCATGCCTTTAAGTGGCCCCCACCAACAGCACATGTGAGTCCAGGATAGGCACCGTGTGCTCCACAGTCTTGGAGGCCAAGACAGGAGGCTTCCTGAACCCCAAATTGGGAGACTAGCCAGGCGACATGGACAGAACTCATCCCGGTGAGAGGTCACCAATATCGAGTCAGGTGTGGTGGCCCCCGGAGTCCCAGATGCTAAGAAAGCAAGGCAGGGGAACTGAATGAGCCCTTCAGGTCGAGGCCCCGGGAGCCACGATCATGCCGCCACACCCCAGTGCGGCCAATGGAGATGATGCCTCCCACTGGAGTCACGATGGGTGTCCACAGCTCCCCAGGAAAAGGTCCTCATGGACTGGAGACGATGGAGTGATGGGGAGAGGAAGGAGCCCTCTCCATGCCTGAAGGAGGCAGAACCGGGCAACTGGAACCTGGGATGGCCTCATGGTTGCTGGACTGCCTTGATCATTCAGTGCTCGACGGCCACCCTAGCTCAAGACCATGTGTTCCACAAGCTCACATGCATCTTTGCTGTGGGGCACGACTGTGGAGGGTGGAGACAGGCCTTCTGGGATGCATGGACAAAGGCACCGGGGTACCTACCGCTCCTCCTGCCAAGATTC
>NW_006969476.1:0-554 GCF_000164805.1 Carlito syrichta | reverse complement strand
ATTACACATTTTGGGGGAGGTCTTGTGTAGGGGAACCAGGAATCTTTGATTCCAGTTCCCAAAGAACATTATGGACGTCTTTCTCTTGATATCCAAAAAACTGGAATTCTTGGTCTTCAGGAACTATCTCGGTCTCCCTCAAAGTGAAGCAGGAAGCTGGGTACTTGAGATCATAAAAATAAAAGAAACTACACGTCATCTTCGTAGGGAAATATAAGGAATCTTCCTTATATTAGTCCTCAGTCCCAAAACTACAGGCCATCTTCCCACGTGGAAATGAGGAATCCGATTTTTGAAGTAGGAATCTGGGTAATGGGTGTCCTCACATACAGGAAACTTCACTGCCTTTTACTAAGTAAGTATAAGGAATCTACGTTATTCGGGTCCTCAATTCCAAAAAAGCTTAAGGTCATCTTACTATGGGCTAAACATGAATCTTAGTGTTTTCGAGCATGAATCTGGAAAATGGAGTCCTTAATTACAGGCAACTACATGTCCTTTTGCTAAGAAAGAATAAGGAATCTGGGGTACACAAGCCCTCAATCTGAAAAATC
>NW_006969475.1:3857-6947 GCF_000164805.1 Carlito syrichta | reverse complement strand
TGGCCCTCTTCTGTGGTCAACCCCAAGTGACACTCCCTTCTCATAATGGGTGGCCCAATTACTGGCCCAACTCTGGTATGATTATTCAATGACACTGATCATTAATAAATGTCCCAGTGACTGGCCCACCTTTTTGATTGGTGACCATTGAATGGACCTTCTCTGGAATGGGTGCCTGGTCCACCACCTAATGGGTACTTCATTGACTGACTCACTTCTGGGAAGGTTGCCTCATTGACTAGCCCTGCTCTGTGATGGGTGCCTCGTTGACTCACTCTCCTTTTTGATGGTGTCCCAGTGAAAACTCCTTTTCTGTAATGGGTGCCTCAGTGACTAGACTCCTCTGTGATGGTGGGCCCAGTTACCAGACTTCTTCTGTGATGTATGGCAGCATGACTTGACATTCACAGTGATGCCTACACCTGTGACTGTCTCTTCTTGTGGTGAGTGACCTATTGACTAGACCATCTGTGATGTGTGCCACAGTGAGTTGTTTTCCCCTGTTGTGGATACCCCAGTGATTTGCCCTTAAACCATTGGGTAACTGAGTGACTGGTACTGCACTGTGATGTGTTCCCCAGTGACTGGGCCTCCACTAAAATGGATGCCCAGGGAATGATCATGATCTGTGATGGGTGCTTTAGTGACTGGTCCTCCTCCTAATGTTTGCCTGAGCAACTGGTCCTCCACAGTGATGAGTTCCCCAGTGACTAGACCTCATCTGTAATGTGTGCCCAGGGACTGGCCCTGATCTGTAATGGGTATCCCAGTGACGGACTCTCTTCCTAATGGGTGTCCCAGTGACTAGTCCCCCTCCTACGGAATGGGTGCTTCAAAGACAATCCCTTATCTGTGATGGGTGCCTCAGTTGCTGACCTTCTTCTTTGCTGGATGCCACAATGACTGGCCCTCTTCTTTGGTGCCACTGTAATTGGCACTCCTCCTAATGGTTGCCACAGTGACTGGCCCTCTTGTTTGGGTGCCACATTACCTGGTCTACCTCTGTGATGGGTGCCTTAGTTAATTGATCTCCTCTCGAATGAGTACCTCTGTTGCTGCTCTTCCTCTGTGGTGAGAGACTCAATGATTTTCTCTACTCTGTGTTGGTGCCCCAATGATTAATCCTCCTCTGTGATGGGTGCCCCAGTGACAAGTATTTTTTATGAGGAGTGTTTCAGTAACTGGCCCTCCTCTATAATGGGTTGCGCATGACAGGCTCTCCCATGTGATGAGTACATCAGTGACAAGTCATCTTCTGTGATTGGTGTCTCAGGAACTAGCCCTCTTTGGTGCTCAATGTCCCAGTGAAAGGCTTTCCTCCATAATGAAACCCCAAGTGAAAACCCCTCTTCTATCATGGGAGTTCAAGTGACTAACTCTCCCTGTGATATGTGTCTCAGTAAAATGCCCTCATCTGCAATGGGTGCCCAAATGACTGTTCCTTCTCTGTGATGGGTGCTTCACTGACTGGTCCTTCTCTGAAATGGGTGCCTCTGTGACTAGCCCTACTCTGTGATTTGTGCCCT
Source organism: Carlito syrichta (assembly GCF_000164805.1). NCBI lineage: Eukaryota > Metazoa > Chordata > Mammalia > Primates > Tarsiidae > Carlito > Carlito syrichta. Next base: position 5,421 of record NW_006969475.1, on the reverse strand, counting down.
GGTGATTGGGGCCCCCTTCTGATGGAATCACCAGTGACTGAAACTCAGCTGGTATGGGTACTTAAGTAACTGACTTTGCTCTGGCATGGGTTCCTCATTGACTGTGCTTTCCCTGTGATGGTCGGAAGAGTGACTGGCCTTCATATTTGATGGACATCTGGGACTTCTCTGTGATTGGCGCCCCAGGGAATGGGCTTTTTACTAATGTGTTCCAAAATGTCTTGCCTTCTCTTGAATGGTAATTCAGTGACTTCCCCTTCTGTGGTATGGGTGCTTTTTTGACTGGCCATTATCTGTTATAGGTGTCTCAGTAACTGTGTGTCCTCAGTGATGGTGCCCCAGTAACTGGTAATCCTTTGTGATTGTTGACCCAGTAACTAATTATCCTCTGTGATGGGTGCTTCAGTTTCTTGTTCTCCTCTGATTTTTGTCCCAGTGACTGGTTCACCTCTGTATTTTTTCTCCAGTACATAGTGTCCTTTTGCGATGGTTGTCCCAGGGACTTGCCCTCCTCTATAATGGGTGCCCCATAACTGTCACTCGTCATGATGTGTTCCACAGTGACTGGTCCTTTTTTGGGAATGGTGCCACCATGACTGACCCTCCTTTGAGATCTGTTCCCCAGTAACTAACCTTCCTCCATTATGGGTGCCCTAAAGACTAGTAGACTTCTATCATAAGTTCACCAGTTAATGACTTTCCTCTTGAAGTATGTTTCAGTGTCTGGCCCTCCTTTCTCATGGTTATTGTGACTGGTTCGTCCATGGGATGGGTGCCACAGAAATGACCTTCCTCTGTTATGGATGCTACAGTAGCAAACTTTTCACCTTGAAGTGTGTTCAAGGGACTAGCACTCCTCTATCACTGGCTTTTCTTTGAGATGACTGTGCCAATAAGATGCCTTCTCTGTTGTGAGTGCTCCAGTGACTGCCTCTATGTTTTGGGTGTACCATGGCTTATCCTCTTTGTGAAGGGTTGTACAGTGATTGGCCATCTACTGTGATGGGCACCTCAGTAATTGTCCCTCCTGTATGTTTGGTGCCTCATTCACTGGCCATTACATATGTGACTGATATCCCAGTGACTGGGCATTATATGTGATTTGTAATCTATTATTGGCCGTCCCTCTCATGGGTGCCACAGTGACAAGGTCTTCTCTGTGGTAATTGCCTCACTGACTGGTCCTACTCTGTGATAGGTGTCTCAATGACTTGGACTTTTCTGTGATTGGTCCCTAAGTGATTAGCCTCCTTTCTGATGGGTGATCCAGTGACTGGTCTGCCTCTATAATGGAAGCCTATTATCAGAGGCTCCTCTGTGATTTGTGCCCTAGTGACTTGTCCTACTCTGTGATTGTTACCCTACTGAATAATACTCTTCTATGATGGGTGTTCTAGTACTTGGGCCTCCTGGTTAGTGGCTGCCCTAGTGACTACCCTCTTTTGAGAAGAGTGCCACATTGAAAAGGGCCTTCTCGGTAACAAGTGCTCCAGTGACTAGTTCTCCTCTGTGATAAATGCCCCAGTGCCAGAGGCTTTTGTATAATTTGTCCATTAGTCATTGG
>NW_006969475.1:0-827 GCF_000164805.1 Carlito syrichta | reverse complement strand
TCAGTGATAATCCTCTATGATGGGTGCTAGGTGATGGTCTTTCACTGTGATAGTGTCCAGTATCTGGTCTCCTCTGTAATGAGTGCCCCACTGAAGCCATTCTCTGTGATGAGTGCCTCAGTGAATATTTTTCTGTGATGTGTAACTAAGCAACTGCTTCTCCTCTGTGATCAATGCCTCAAGCTTGCTCTCCTCCTGAGTGATCCAGTGACTGATACTCCTATGGGATTCATACCTCAGGCATTGGTCACCCTCTGGCATGGGTGCCTCATTGAGTGGCCCTCTTCTGTGATTGATGTTGCAGGTTCAGGCCCTCCTCTGTGAAGGGAGCCTCAATGACTGGTCCCCTTCTGTGGTTGGTGCCCCAGTGACTGCCCCTCATTTTAATGGATGCCCCAGGGACTGTAACTCTGCTGTTTTGGATGTCTAAGTTACTGACTTCCTCTGCAATGGGGACATCAGTGACTGTATATCATCTGTGATATTTGCTAGAGTTACTGGCCTTCATATATGATGGATGCTTCAGTGACCAGTCTGCTGCTGTGATCTATGCCCCAGTGATGGGCCTTCCTTATGCATGACCAGTGAATCACCCTCATTTGGGTGGGTGCCTCATTGATGGGCCTTCCATTTGTGTGTATGCCTTAGTAAGTGGTGTTCTGCTCTCATGGTGCCCCAGTGACTATTTCTTCTTGGTGAATTGCACCACACTAACTTGCCCTATTCTGTAATTGCTGCCCCATTTACTGACGCTCCAGTCTGATGTTTGATGTTTGTCTTAGTGACTGTCTCTCATTTGTGAGGTGTGCCCCAGTAACAAGACGTTT
>NW_006969474.1:0-777 GCF_000164805.1 Carlito syrichta | reverse complement strand
AGCAAATGACTGAAGAATAAAGTGCCGGAGTCCTGCTCCTGCCGGGTGTGAGGCTTCCTGAAGGAGAGATGGAGTAGGTGAAAGAACTTATGATGAAAATAATATAATTGAACACCTGCTTGCAGGATGAACACTTGTAGGACAGATGACATTTATTGTTAGTTAACAGAAAGCTTTTATACCATTTATAAAGGGGCAAGACAAAGAAAATTTCTTCACATACATTATCCTTTAAAATTATCACCATCTAGTGGGCTTAGAAGCAATAAATAAGTCAATGAATCTTATTCTTAAATCCAAAAATGATAGTTTTAGTTCAAAGTCCCGAATTACACTCATTGAAATGTCTCAAGAAAGTTTCCAAGAGCACATTTCTCCATGTATCAGGAGTTTTTCTCTGGGGCTTCTATGACCTTCAAACTTCATAATCGTCTTTCTTGTCCAGGTGTCTTTGCTACTTTTCTCTTATCCTGCAGTGTATATTTCTAAAGAACACTCAAAAGAAGCTTTTAGTGATGTTTCCCAAGCCCCCAAGGTTGCTTTCTGTATTTAGTTAATTTATCATAAAAGTAGTTCTTGCTTTTGCACTTATTTGTGTGTTAGAATTACATTTATTGATTTGTGCATGTCAACCCAGCCTCAATCTCGGGAGAATCCTGTCTGGTCATGATGAATGATTCTTGAAATGTGTTGTTGGATGTGATTTGCCAGAATCTTGAGAATTTTTGCATCTATGTCCATCAAGGAAATTGGCCTGAAATTTTCTTTCCTTGTTGG
>NW_006969473.1:0-541 GCF_000164805.1 Carlito syrichta | reverse complement strand
CAAAAGCCCCTCTCCACTCATCCCCTTTCACAGAAAACTTCAGTATGTAAAAAGTATGTAGAATGAGGCCAGGCTCCGTGGCTCAGTCTGTAATCCCAGCACTGCGGGAGGCTGAGGCGAGTGGCTCGCCTGGGCCTGGAGGTTCAAGACCAGCCCGGGCAACCTGTAATCAATCAAACATTATCCAAGCGTTGTAGCGTGTTCCGTAGTTCCTGCTACTTGGAAGGCCGAGGTGGAATGATCACAGGAGCCCAGCGGGTCCACGCAGGGGTGGCCATGAGCGTGCCACTGCACTCCAGCGTGGGCGACGGAGTGAGACTCCAACTCAAGGCAGAAACAAAAGCAGACGAAGTGTGCAGAATGAGACAGAACAGAAAAAGAAGGCAGTTACAGCCAAGCCAAACCCCGACCCAGATACAGAACTCTGAAGGGCAGCGATGAAAAGAAGAGTGAGAAATGTGGACAAGCTGGGCGAGCTCCGAGCGCACTCTGGAGCCCGGCTGTCCACCGTCCCGGGCAGAAGACTGGACACCCGCCGCGT
>NW_006969472.1:0-622 GCF_000164805.1 Carlito syrichta | reverse complement strand
TCCACACTTGTGCCTCACCGCAAAGAGCTATATTAGCTCACGGAACAGATGGTCCCGAGGTTGGGTGGGCCATTGGACACAGAGCGAACCAGGTGGTCTGTCAATGCCATGTCCAGAGCAGGTTCTGGTCACCCTGTCTTCCACCTTTAGGCGATGGGAGGGCCCCTTACACTCCCAAACTCTCCATCGTCCCCCACCCACGTGGACCTATCCCTGGGGAGTCGTGGACGCTGGTTGTGACACAAGTGGGAGGCATTTTTTTGTCAACAGAGTTTCCATCGGCCAGGCTGGGGAGCAGCAGCACGATTGTGTCTCCTAGGACCCCCACCTGAGGGGCTCAGGAGGTCCTCCCACCTTGGCCCCCGAGCAAGCGGGACTCCAGGGCAGACCACGTCTGACTCAATTTCGGGGACCTCTCATCAAGACGAGGTCTTTCCACATCACTTGTGCTGGGCTCTGACCCCTGAGCTCAGGCAGCCTGCCGCTTCAGCCTGCCAGGGTGTGAGGCTAACAGTCGTGAACCATGGTGCCCGACCTGGACTTGTATGCTCTGTCAGCCGGAGCAACATTAAGGAATACCCCGGATTGGAGGCCACCGCTTTCTTTGTAGCCAGGGCTGTGG
>NW_006969471.1:0-852 GCF_000164805.1 Carlito syrichta | reverse complement strand
ATGACTCTCCTCTGTGATCAGTATTCCAATGAATGGCCCTCCTTCTTATGGTTGCCCCAGTGACTGGCCATACTCTAGGAAGGGTGCGTCAGTGACTGGCTCTCTTCTTTGATGGGGATCTCCGTAATTGACTCTCCTCTATGCTAGTACCTTGGGAAAGTTCTTTCTCTGTGATGCGTGCCTCAATGACTAGTCTTCTTTTGTGATTGGTGCCCCTATGACAGGGTCTTCTCTATAATGGGTATCCCATGCAAATTACTCCTCGGTGGTGTGTTCCCAGTGAGTAGCCCTTCTTTGTTTTCTGTTTTCTGGTTTTTTTTGAGTCTCACTCTGTCACCCAGACTGGAGTGCAGTGGCCGCTCCCAGCCACCGCAGCCTTGACATGCTGGGCTCCAGTGATGCTTCTGCCTCAGCCTTCCAAATAGCCGGAATTAGGCATGCACGACTATGCCCGGCTGTTTTTTTTTTTTTTTGTAGAGATGAGTTCTCGCTGCCCAGGTGGGTCTCGAACCCGCGGGCTCAGGCAATCCACTCACCTCAGCCTCCTAAAGGTGTGGGATTACAGGCTAAGCCATCAAGTCTGGCTAACCCTTCTTTGTAATGGGTGTCCTAACTACTGGCCCTCCTTTGTGGTCTGTGTTCCAGTGAAGGGCCCTCGTCCATAATGGATGCCCTAGTGAGTAGCCCTCTTTTATCAGAGGTGTACTCATGGGTGATTCTCCTCTGTGAAGTATGCCCAAGAGACTAACTCTTCTCTGTGATCAGTTACTGGTGCAAGTTCTAATGGGTGCCATAGTGACTGTTCATTCTTTGTGATGGATGCTTCAGTGACAAGATGTCCTCTGAGACAGG
>NW_006969470.1:0-728 GCF_000164805.1 Carlito syrichta | reverse complement strand
TTTTCCTGCCTGCCTCCTCACCAGAGACTGGTCCCTGGTCACGGGTTCTTGCGTTGGTTGGGATAACACAGTTTAAAATGTAAGGCTGCATCTTTGGGGTTTCTCACCATAGGACACAAACACGTTTTTGTTTTCTTTCAAAAATGGAGATGCGACTTATATCCCTACAGTTCACCCTTGGAAAGTGCACAGGCCGGTGGACTTCAGTGAATTCACAGCCATGTGCACCCTCACCACTGTCAATCTTAGAGAGTGTTGTTGGCACCCGAGGAGGAAACCCCATTCCCATCGTCAGTCCCTCCTGCTTCTCACCCCAGTCCCTGGCAGCCATGGAGCTCTCTGTCTCTGTGGATTTGCCTGTTCTGGTCACATCCCATGGGAATGAATCAGGCAGTGCGTGGACTGAGAGGCGGGGCCACATGTTCTTAACTTCTGCCTCCCCTGTTGGGAATGAGTCTGTCCCCTGGTGCCTGTGCCCAAGGCCAGCCCTTGCCCTGCTGCCTCCTTACATGCCTCTGATGACCTCATGAACACTCTTGTATCAAACCTATCATTGTTTCAAGGTGTGGTGGTGTATGCTTGTAGCTCCAGCTACTCAGGAGGCTGGGGCGGGAGGATCATCTGGGCGACATAATGAGACTCCCTCTCTAAAAAGAAAATGTTGTTGTCTGGCAGGCTGGCTTTTGCTTTCAGATCTTCTGGTCCCAGCATGTGTGTTTATCTACCCA
>NW_006969469.1:0-728 GCF_000164805.1 Carlito syrichta | reverse complement strand
AGGCAAAAGGGCAAGGTCGAAGTAGGGTTCAGTGGAAGTGGGGCACAGTTGAGGAAGAGTGTGGAGAGGTGATGCAGGATTGGGCAGGGCTGAGGCCAGGTAGAGTGAGGAGGCTGCACCAACCAGGGACAGTAAGTCAGTGACTGGGTCAGGACCTGGGGCAGAGGAGGGATGTAGTGCAGTGACCCTGCTCTGGGTGGCTTTCAGCATCTTTCCACAGAAGGACTGTCACGTGTGCAAAGTCACACGGCTTATGGGTACAAATGTGGCCTGGGAGACATCAGCCCTGGACTCCTCATCATTTCCAATACTGGCTCAGTGGATCATAAAGAAGAACTCTGGGTTCCCCTGGGATGGGAGGTTGGGAGGCTGGGAGCAGAGGCTGGAGATTGCAAGACCCTCTGACTGGGGAAAGGCCAGGAAGGGGAAAGGGAGCCATGGGTTCTTTGGGACCAACTTTGACTGTGGGGACTCCTGGGGAGTGCACTCACCAGAACACGTGGTCTTTGATCACTCGCTCCTGCAGAAGCATTCATTTCTTCCCCAAGTCAGAAGACATGTAGAGCTTTAGGGCAGAAAAAGGAGAGTAACCAAAGTGTGATCAGGACATCAGGAAGGAACTGCTTCTGAGAGAGGGTGGTGACCCAGCTTCTGTGAATCCTTGAGGGGAGGTCAGTCTTGTCCAACAGAGGCACTGTGCTCATGTTGGGGGCACAGACTAGCTGGCA
>NW_006969468.1:0-562 GCF_000164805.1 Carlito syrichta | reverse complement strand
AAAAAAAAAAAAAGAAAGAAAGCAACAAACTTCCCTGAAAACTGTCAGTCTTCATGTGTGAACACCAAACCATCAGCAGAAGCTTTATAATTATTCATTCACCAACTGATACTCAGTTTTCTGTTTTAGGTGCTGTGACTACAGGTAGCAAAAGAAGCTACAATGCCTGCCTTCAGTGAGCTCTCATCTACCAACAGATAATTAAAAAACAAGTAAAATATATAGCCCTGTAGGGGAAAATAAAGCATGGAGGGGACTAGGGAGTATGTATGTATGTGGGGATGGTGTCATTCTTTTAAACAATGTGGCCAGGGTAAGCCTCTGATAAGGTAACATCTGAACAGGGCCAGAAGGAGGTAAGTCAGGGAGCCATGCAGGGTGTGAAGAGGAGTATTATATGTCCCATAGGACAGTTTAAACATCAAAATAGAAAAACTCAGAAACAGCAGAGACACTGTGATGAGAAGCCTGGGAGTGGACTTTAGCAGAATCCCCAATGCCTGCTGCCAGTGGGAGAATGCAGAGTCCATTTAGTCCCTGGAAACCTTCCCTAGCACTGTTA
>NW_006969467.1:0-543 GCF_000164805.1 Carlito syrichta | reverse complement strand
GCCTAGGAGTTCAAGACTAGCCTAGACAATAGTGAGATCTTGTCTCTACAAAAATAAAAAAATTAGCTGGGTGTGGTAGCACATGGCTTTAGGCCCAGCTACTCTGAAGGTTCAGGCAGAAGTCTCACCTGAGCCCAGGAGATTGAGACTGCAGAGAGCTGTGATTGTGCCACTGCAAAAGAGACACATCCAGGCCAACACCAAAGCTTGAAGCTCAGGATATAGGTTTTAAAGGAAGATACCTGGTAGCCCTTGACAAAAAGCAATTCACACTCTTTTTAAAGCTATCATATGGTAAGAGTATGTGGGCTCCCTTTATCCACAAGTTGAACAAGAAGACCTATTGTTGTGTTACTAACAGAGATTCATCTTTAATTATTCACATTTTTATCCTTGGAGAAAGATAATAAATATAATAATGTTATTCATTCTTTCCTGTATATGTGTATTATTTTTATTTAAACTAAGAGTTATACTACAGAGTTTTTCATAAATAAAAGGAAAATATCTTTAAAAAAACAACTACACTGTTACATTACAAGG
>NW_006969466.1:0-725 GCF_000164805.1 Carlito syrichta | reverse complement strand
AATTACCCATTTTCCTCTCCACCATCAAACTCACTGCCATTCAGAGGGTCTTTAGAAATTTGCTTACAGGTAGTCTTTCAGTAAGTTAAAGACTGACCTTTTCAGGATTTTGTGTCTCTTCATTGTCATTCTGGTGATTAGGTCAACAACTATTTATTATAAGCAACATTTTTTAGTCGGAACAGTAATAAGTATGGAATTTTTTTTTAGTTGGTGCTGTATTATGGATTATCTCAGTATGTCTGTTAGGTTCATAGGATTTGGCTTTTTGATTTTTGTTGTTTTTCTGGATTGGGGTCTCACTCTGTCATCCAGGCTGGAGTGCAGTGGCATGATTACAGCTTACGACAGCCTTGACCTCCTGGGCTCAGGTGATACCTCCATCTCAGCCTCCCAAGTAGTGGGGACCACAGGTGCATGCCACCACACTCAGCAATTTTTTGACTTTTTGTTGAGACAAGATCTCACTTCTTTTAGGCTGATCTTGAACTCCTGGCCCAAGCAATTCTTCTACCTCAGCCTTCCAAAGTGCTGGGATTATAGGTGTGAGCCACTGCACCAGATCATAACTATGAATCTTCACCCCCCCTTTTTATTATAAAGATGTGGGGTACAATTCAGGGTTAGGTATACAAACGTTGATTATGCAGGTCCCCTTGTTGATGAGGTGTACCCTCCCTCCCCTAGCAGTTTCCCTCAACTGCCAATCCCACCCCCTGACAGTT
>NW_006969465.1:0-762 GCF_000164805.1 Carlito syrichta | reverse complement strand
GAACTGTGATAAATCTGCTTTGTACTTTGATAAAATTCTTTGGTAATTCATATGTTATGGTTTCATATGAATTCTTTATGTAATTTCCAGGACTGATAAGAATGATGTTAACTTAATGGTTATTTCATTGAATCTGTATATTGACTAAAAGGCTAATTTTTACATTAAAAGAGGTAAGTAAACTGACAGAAACAAGCATGTCAAATTGTCATTTATGACATCAGCCTCAGAACTTTGACATCATAATGGGAGAGAGCTTGACTACTGAGCAATCCTTAGACTTCAAGCACTTGTGTACAGTGCTCTGCCAAATGCGATAGACAAGGTGGATTTCATGCCCAAGAAGTGAAGAGAACCATGTATTCACACCTATCCAAAAATATCTCCAGGGATAAATGACCATTCAAGAATCCTCTAAAGGAGGTAGTCTTTTTTTTTTTTTTTTTGAGTTGGAGTGTCACTCTGTCACCCGACTGAAGTGCAGTGGCCACTCCTGGTCACTGCAGCCTCACACTGCTGGGCTCCGGCGATCATTCTGCATCAGACATTCAAGTAGCCAGAACTACAGGCATGCACTTCCCTGCCCGGGTGATTTTTTCATTTGTATAGATGGGGTCTTGCTGCCCAGGCAGGTCTCGAACCCACGGGCTCAGTCAATTCATTAACTTCAGCCTGCCAAAGGCACAGCATAACAGACTAAGCTACCGAGTCTGGCCGTTTTTGTTTTTTAAAGCAGTCTATATTGAGAGGATCAAGAATCGA
>NW_006969464.1:0-721 GCF_000164805.1 Carlito syrichta | reverse complement strand
ATTTAACTCATCACATTAGCTGTTGACTGGCTGTAGAACTTGGAGTGTATCTAATCTGCTACATGGTGCTATAGTGGAGTAGTAAAGATACATAAAAATCTACTTACTAAAATTGACACAGCCTTACTATGATTTAACATACAGCTACATTGACAACCATTCATAGAAAATACTAGGGGATATTGTAGAGTGTCTGATAGTCTACCCCTGCAAAGGAATGAAATGCATCATTAATATCTGGGTAGTATATTACTTTTTATAATGGAATAAATTAATTATTGTTGAATAATGTAGGAAGTAGCCTTTTTTCTAAATATTCTTGTGAACATTGTTCTTTCTTTAAAAAAAAAAAAATATGCAACAGAAAGAATATATTCCAGTCTTTTACATCTATAACAAAGAGGAATTTAAACACTCAGATAAAGTCAATTTATGTTGCCAGTACAATTGAGCATTTTCCATATTTGGGCAATTGCACTTATTTGAAAGGATGTTTTTCTTTTTAGCATAGCTTCTTTTCTATCCTGAATTCTACCAGTCTGCCAATGAGTCCTTGTGTAAAACATCACAGCTCAGCCTATAAGCCATGGCTCTCACAGATCGAGTTCTATAATCAATTGGATTTCACTAAACCATGGCCATAATGACTCCATTCTGTCTTTTGAGTCAGTGATTCTTTTGTATATATTGATAATGTCATCTAACATTTTTGAATTGTAGA
>NW_006969463.1:0-539 GCF_000164805.1 Carlito syrichta | reverse complement strand
TAAGAGGGAGAAGGTAAATAAAAAGTCTAGACACACATAAGGTGAGATGTCATCAGTGTGGTCTAAAAGGAGACAACTCAGAAATTCTTGGCTTAGGCAAAGTTTGTTCCTCCAGTAAATTAAGATGAAGACACAGATTCAGAGTTGCCTAGAAGTTCCAGGCCAAATGATCTGCGTACAATCTAATGACTATAGGTGATTTAGTCCTCATCCCAATTTTAGATACAACTCTAGGAGAGGTGGACTACCTCTGTTAATGGGTCTCCTATTTACACTTGAGAGCAGAGGTCTCTTCTTGCTGCTCTGACAGCACTAACCTACTAGAGCAGAAGTCCTCAACCAAGGGATATTTTGTCACCTAAGGCATATCTGGCAATATATGGTGACATTTCTGGTTGTCAAAGCTAGAGGGTGTGTTACTAGTAGCTTTGGGCAGAGGTCAAGGATGTTGCTAAATATCCTACAACACTCTGAAAAGCACCCACACCAAAGAAATATACAGGCCTCAACGTCAAGAGTGTTGAGGTTGAAAAACCTGT
>NW_006969462.1:0-727 GCF_000164805.1 Carlito syrichta | reverse complement strand
CAAATGCTACATGTGACAAAAAGTGTAGGCTTTAAAAAAAATCATACAATTGGAAGAAAATGGAAAGTTTTGTGGTGAATTAGCTTTAGACACACATTTCTGTAAAGTTTGTCAGCTGTGTATTCATGTATGAAAATTAAACAAAATATTAACAGGAATGATTGAAATACTAGAAATAAACTTTTGAAGGACTCTTAAAAACAAGGACTCGACTTATAGTTATCTGGGAATGCTGTCATCATGAGGAATATCTAATTTAAGTTGTACACAGCTTTACTTGCTTTCTACCTTCCCAAATATATGTACAAAGAAAAGTTTATCTGTAGAAAGTAGAACACTGACTTCTTCTTTTTTCTCTTGGAGATTTTTAAAAAATGATTATAAATTACTGAATCCAGGTTATCAAGACATAGTATCTTACATGATATCAGTTCTTAGTTCAGCAAATTGAACAATGGGATAATGTAAAATTAATAAAAGCAACTATAAACATCTGTTTGTACTTGCCTTGTTGAGTATATCCACAGATACCACTAACTCTTCAGATTTTCAAAATCTGGATTTGCTGTTAGGAAATTGCAGCAGTTATTGATAATGGTAAACACTGCAGAGTGCCTCAGCTATCCAATAAATGGAAACAGATTGATAGCAAAATTTAACAAATTATAGAGGCAGAAAGTCAGATAAAAGAATAACAAATATTTAATTCAGCTGAATTAAGGATTCT
>NW_006969461.1:0-419 GCF_000164805.1 Carlito syrichta | reverse complement strand
CCATGCCTGTCATACTCTCAGAACTTTCATGCTTTGATCATCAAAGTCCCTGCTCTGGAATGTGCCACACTGCAAAGAAGGGAAGAGGGAATGAGCCTTCAGCTCCTGAACTCATCCTAGTGGTCTCAGGGTCTGCAGCCTGCCTGGATCCCTAATGCTTAGTCTGGTCTTAATGGCTGGCTCCCAACACAAATCCAGCCTGGGCAGGTTGATGGGTTCTCTGGAGTAGTGAGCCTGCTTGAAGGAGCACACCTTGACTGCTTAGCTCAGAATCATTCTTCTTTATAATGAGCTGATTTCACATAGTGAGATCCAGTATCTAAAATAAATAAGCAAATAAAATAGCTGGGCATGATGGCGCATGCCCAGCATGCCTATATTCCCAGCCACTTGGGAGGCTGAGGTGGCAGGACCATTTG
>NW_006969460.1:0-635 GCF_000164805.1 Carlito syrichta | reverse complement strand
TTCCAGAATCTCTTATCCTGTTCCTTTGGTCTATGTGCCTGTTCTTGTACCAATACTGGGCTGTTTGGATTCTTATAGTAAATTTTGAAGTCTGAAAGTGAACCAGCAATTCCCCTATTGAAAACATACCCAAGGAACTCAAATTATTCTATGAAAAATATACCTGCACACGTATGTTTGTTGAAGCTCTATTCACAATAGCAAAAACATGGAATCTTGTTGCCCATCGAAGCTGGACTGGATAAAAAAATAATGTGGTACTTATACACAATGGAATATTATACAGCTATAAAGAAGGACAAATATATGGACTTTGCAGCAACTTGGAGGGATTTGGAGTCAATCATACTCAGTGATTGATCACAGAAACAAAGAACTGAGTTCCATATGTTCTCACTCAAGCTGACCTTGAACAATTATAATGCTATAAGAAAGCTACTGGCAGTAGTGGAAAACTGTCAGGGGAATGGGGTGGGATTGGCAGTTGAGGGAAACTGCTAGGGGAGGGAGAATCATACCTCATCAGCCTGCATGATCAATGTTTATATACCTAACCCTGAATTGTACCCCATATCTTTATAATAAATTATTTTTTTTAAAAAAACTACTTTTCTAGTTTGCATTAGGAAAAAAAA
>NW_006969459.1:0-1056 GCF_000164805.1 Carlito syrichta | reverse complement strand
CCTAGTTATTTCAGCTAGTTAAGTCAGCTGGCTAGCTAGGAAGTCAGCTATATAAGTTAGCAAGCTATGTCAGCTAGCTAGATATTTAAGTCAGCTAGTTAAGAGAGCTGGCCAGCGTGATAGTTAGCTACATAGCTGGCTAGTTATGACAGCTAGTTAAGCTAGCTGGATAGCTAGGAAGATAGCTGGTTACATCAGCTAGTTAAGTCAGCTTGCTAGCTAGTTAAGTGAGTGAGTTAATTCAGCTGACTAACCAGCTTCCTAGCTGGGTAACTAGCTACTTAAGTCAGCTGGCTAACCAGTTAGCTAGATAGTTTAGTAACCTAGTTTGTCAGCTCACTAGCCAGCTGGTTAGCTAGGTAGCTAGGTAGTTAAGTCAGCTGGCAAGCCAGTGGGCTATATAGGTAGCTAACTAGTTAAGTCAGCTGACTATCCAGCTTGCTAGCTAGGTAGCTAGGTAGTTACGTTAGCCTGCTAGCCAGCTGGCTATCTGGTTAAGTCACCTAGTTAAGTCAACTGGCTAGCCAGCTGGCTAACTAGGTAGCTAGATAATTAAATCAGCTGTCTATCCCACTGGCTAGCTAGTTAAGCCACCCAGTTCAGTCAGCTGGCTATCTGACTAGCTAGGTATCTTGCTACTTAAGTCAACTGACTAGATGAGTGGCTAGCTTAAGTCATCTAGTTAAGTCAGCTGGTTAGCCAGCAAGCTAGATACATAGCAAGCTAGTTAATTCAGCTGACCAGCAAGCAGGCCAGCTATTTAAGTCAGCTAGTTAAATCAGCTGGCTAGTCAGCTGGCTAGCTAGGTAGCGAGGTAGTTAAGTCCATTGGCTAGCCAGCTTGCTAGCTAATTAAGTCAGGTAGTTGTCTGCTGACTAGCTAGCTAACTAGCTCGGTAGAGAGCTAGTTACATAAGCTGGCTAGCCAGCTGTCTAACTATTTAAATCAGCAGGTTGTGCCAGCTGGCTAGTTGGTTAAGTCAACTAGTTAAGTCAGCTGGTCAGCCAGCTGGCTAGCTAGGTAGCAAGCTAGTTAAGTCAGCTGTCTAGCCAGCTG
>NW_006969458.1:0-759 GCF_000164805.1 Carlito syrichta | reverse complement strand
TAAATCTAAAATTATTCCAAATTAAAAGTTAAAAGAAACCTGCTCAACTCAATGTCTCAAGCTAGATTTGAAACTCATTTAGTCGTTCAATAAATATTCACTGAAAATGTTTAACCTATAGTAAAGGTTAAGAGACACTTCTCGAATAAAACCCAGCTACATGAATAACACATGATGACCTTCTCTTGGACATCTGCCATTGAAGTCATTGGTGAAATGACCAACAAAAGAAGCCAGTACCACTTCCAGAATGTCATAGTCTCAGTGAGCAGATGGGATTATAATTCTTTAGCCCAATTGTAAATTGGTGCCAAGATTTTCATGCTAGTTAGCTGTTTCTTTAAGCTACAGATATATCAGAGAGAACATTTTCTATAAAGGCAACAAAATAAGATGCATGTCGGTGAAATGACTGTATTACATATAAATTTTAATATAAAATACAAAATTATTTTAAGTGAATAGTACAATTTATGTGCTGAGATAACTAAGAAGTGGTTTGGGGAAAATGAACAAATAGACATCAAATGGTAACATTACTTTCTATAGTAAATCTATGTAAGTATTTTTGTGTGCTTATCTTTTGATTGTAAATAAAAGCCCCTATAAAGTTGTCATCATCAAAGGACTAGAAAACTGAATGTTTTGTAGTGGCTAAACATTTTTTTTTAATTTTAAAGGTCTGAAGTACAATTCAGGTTTAGGTACATAAGTGGTCATTGTACAGGTAAATTTTGGGCCTTTCTTTGGTCCCCGATT
>NW_006969457.1:0-1434 GCF_000164805.1 Carlito syrichta | reverse complement strand
TGAGTCAGCTACTTGACTAGGCTAGCAAACCTAGTTAGCTTAATGAGTTAAGTCAGCTGGATAGTAAAGCTAGATAGCTAGATAGCTAATGAGTTAAGTCAGCTGACTGAGTCAGCTAGCCAGATCATTAGCTAACAAAATAAGTCAGATTATTAAATCACCTACCTAGCACATTAGATAATGATTAAGCTAACTAGTTATCTAGCTGGTTAAGACAGCTAGCTAGTAAGGCAACTAACTATTTAAGTCAGCTTGTTAGCTAGGTAGCTAGCTAGTTAACTAAATATTTAAGTCAGCTGGCTAACTAGTTAGCTAGCTAGTTAGCTAACTACTTAAGTCAGCTGGCTAGCTAGGTAGTTACTAGTTAACTCAGTTCCTTAAGTCAGCTGGGTAGCCAGCAGGCTAACTAGGTAGTGAGTTAGTTAAGTCAGTTGACTAGCCAACTGGCTAGCTGGTTAAGTCAGTTAGTTTTGTCAACTGTCTAGCCAGCAGGCTAGGTATGTAGCTAGCTAGATAAATCAACTTGCTAGCAAGCAAGATAGTTGTTCAAGTCAGCTGGTTAAGTCAGCTGGTTAGCCTGCTGTCTATGTTGATAGCTAGAAATTTAAGTAAAGTGGCAAGCCAGTTTGCTAGCTTAAGTCAGTTTGTTAAGTGAGCTGGCTAGCCAGCTGGCTAGATAGTTCGCCAGCTAGTTAAGTCAGCTGCCTAGCCAGCTGACTAACTCATTAAGTCAGCTAGTTAAGTCAACTGGCAACCAGCAGGCTAGCAAGTTAAGTCAACTAGTTAAGTCAGCTGGCAACTGGCAGGCTAGCTAGTTAAGTCAGCACATTAAGTCTGTTGGCTATCAAGCTGGTTAGCTAGATAAAAAGCTAGTCAAGTCAGATGGCTAGCCATCTGTCTAGCTAATTATTTTAGCTAGTTGATCAAGCTGGCCAGGTAGGAAGCTAGCTATATAAGTAAACTAGTTATGGCAGATAGATAACAAGTTAGGTCACCTAGTTTATTCAGCTGGCTAGCTTGATAGTTAGATAGGCAGCTTGCTAGTAAATTCAGCTGGCTAGCCAGCCGGCTAACTGGTTAAATGAGCTAGTTTATTCAGCTGGCTAGCCAGTTAGGTCAGCTAGTTCAGTCACCTGACTAGCTAGTTAAGTTAGTTAGTTAAATCAACTGGCAAACCAGCTGCCTAGCAGGGTAGCTAGCTAGTTAAATCAGCTGGCTAGCTAACTGGTTAGCAAGTTAAGTCATCTAGTTAAGTCAGCTCGGTGGCCAGCAGTTTAGCTAGGTAGTGAGGTAGTTAATTCAGCTGGCAAAGCCAGTGCCAAATGTAGGTAGCTAGTTAAGTCAGCTGGCTAGCCATAAGTCTTTCTAGTTATGTCAGCTAGTTAAGTCAGCTGGCTATATAGCTGTCTAGCTAGGAATCTAGCTAACTAAATC
>NW_006969456.1:0-683 GCF_000164805.1 Carlito syrichta | reverse complement strand
TAAATGAATCAAAGACTAAATGTAAAACCTCAAACTATAAGAACTTAGAAAATACAGGAGACATCTTTAGGGAAATTGGAACTGGCAACAAATTTCTGATCAAAACCCCAAGTGCCCATGCTATAAGAGATAGAATAGGCATGTGGGACCTCATCAAACTGAGAAACTTCTGTAAAGCAAATGAAACCATCAAGAGAGCAGGAAGACAGCCCACATAAAGGGAAAAAATATTTGCCTACTGTATATCTGACAAAGGCCTAACATTTAGGATTCAGAAAGAACTCAAATGTGCTATAAAGAACCCTATTAAAATTTGGCCAATGGTATGAATAGACACTTCTCAAAAGAAGACATGCAAGCAGCCAACAGGTGCATTAAAAAATGCTCAGCCTCACTAATCATCAAAGAAATGCAAATTAAAACTACACTGAGATATCACCTAAAACCAGTCAGAATGATCATCATCAATAACTCAAAAAGTAGATGCTGGAGAGGATGCAGAGCAAAGAGAACATTCTACACTATTGGCAGAATGTAAACTACTACATCCTCTGTGGAAAATAGTGTAACAATTCTTAAAAGATCAAAAATCAATCTCCCCTGTGACCCAGCAATCTCCATTTTGGAAATATGCCTGGAAGAACTCAAATCATTCTGTGAAAGGATACCTGTGAATGCATGTT
>NW_006969455.1:0-880 GCF_000164805.1 Carlito syrichta | reverse complement strand
AGAGAAATACTAGGGGATTCAATGGAAATACTCTTTTAAAAATATAAATTGTGTTAAAACATAAAGAACGTGATTTTATATTTTCTTCAAATATTTAAGGGAATCTTTTATCTAAGGATTGCACATCTGTAACATTTAATCAAAATAAATAAGCAGAAAATACAGAGTACAAAAAGATAATACACACAAATTTTAAAAATGGAAAAAGCGGTATTAAATTACAGTACTGTTTTATTTTATAATTTTTTTAAGATTTATTATGCATTCTGTCTTCTGAATAGTTCTTAGTTACATTGAACCTCAAGGTTGACTTTTCTTAGAATGATATAGATCTAGAATCTCAACAAGTTTCAATGTAAGTAGAATAAAACATTCAGAATTTATTTGACAGACACTGTAGTTGTCAATATTGAAGGCAGAATTATACCATGAATTCCAACGTATTAAAAGGAAAAGGAGTTATTATTGGAGTATTTTACAATTCTTAAAAAATCAATCTCGGCATAATGAACATTTCCAGGCTCAACCCTGAATTGTAACCACTTTTATAGTAAAAAAATATAAATATAGTCAGTTGCATGTTTTACAGCTTTATTTTTTTATTTATTTAATAATTTATTTTAATTTTTTTAAAAAATGTGGGTTACAATTGAGAGTTAGGTACACAAACTTTGATTTTGCAGGGTCCCTGGTTGATGAGGTATGCCCCTCCCTTCCTTAGGAGTATCCCTCCACTGTCATTCTCACCCCTCCCCCTAAACAGTTTTTCACTACTGTCATTACTTTCTTACAGCACATTAAGTGATCAAGTTGAGTTCATGATTGAGGACATATGCAACTCTGTTATTTGTTTCTGTGATAAATTACTGAAAATGAGCGA
>NW_006969454.1:0-643 GCF_000164805.1 Carlito syrichta | reverse complement strand
TTAGGCGTCAGTGAACTTTGGGTTGAACCTAGAGTTAACTTAGAAAGTTTTTGTATTAATCACGGTTTAGAACAAAGAGTATAATATGAATGATTTATTGAACATTATGGAAAACATTTTGAACAATCTGTATTGAAATTGTGCACCTGTGATTTTAATGTAAGTTTTGTGAAGCACGTCATGATTCATGGAATTATAATTGTTTGCTTGGAACTTGCAAGTCTTGTGATGGTCTTGTGATGCATAGTTTGTAAAGTGTGATATGCATGGAATTTGTACGCCCCCAGCAAGTGATTATCACACTGCTGGAGGGTATAGAAAATGGTATATAAGTTGGAAGGAGTCCGAATAAAATTTGGACTCAGTCCTGATCAGACTGATCCCAGAAGAACTGCCTCCGAGTGGTCTCTTCTCACGTCTTGACTCTCTGGTGTAGATCCAACCCTCCCTCGGTCGGAGCCAGTCTCTGACAGGGAGAGTTCTATCTTTTTCAATCACCTGGAATACCTTCAGTAGGATTGGTATCAGCTCCTCCTTAAATGTCTTGTAGAATTCTGCAGGAAGGCCATCTGGACCAGGGATTTTTTTTGTAGGTAGTTTTCTTATTATGTAGTCGATTTCCTTGATTGTTATTGGTCTAGAA
>NW_006969453.1:0-714 GCF_000164805.1 Carlito syrichta | reverse complement strand
ATTTAGTGGGTCAAGGTTAGGAGCACGAAACGTGCTTCATTTGATTTTTGCTGGATTCGTTAAGCCCAGTGGCTGGCTTTTCAAGTGGAGTATTAAATTGAGAGACAGGCTGGCTTAGTAAGACAGGCATTGGATTAGAATTGAGGGGTTTCCCCCCATAGTCTACTCTTTCATTGTGCAACATTGCCAGTCTCTTTTTTCTCCTCCCAGGACCTTGGCAACCCTGTTTCTTGGTAACTAGTTTGATGGTCAAGCTCTATTTCTCCATCTTGCGTTTTCCCAGCAACACAATGCAAGCTTCCTCTCCAGCTCCTTTGAAGCTCTTGCTCAGACACTTATCTCAGGCCCTCCAAGGATCCATCATTCAAGCCTTCCCTGCTTCCTATAGAGGTACAAGTATAAGACATGAAGCTTTCTCTCAAGCTGCTCTCATTTTTGTTCATTCATATTTGTCTGTCCCTGGGAGGAAACATGCCAGGGAGGATGTTTATCAAGGTGTGACAAACTACAACAGGGGCACCAGATTTCCAGTCTTTGTTTGTTACCAGAAGTTTATCAGACTTGGGTCAATCACTTATACATCCCTTGCTTAAACCTTCAGTGGCTTTCCGAAGTTTTTAAGATAAAGTCCCAAATCTTCACAAGATCTATGGGGCCTTAAATGACTTCACCCTTGCCTTCCTCCCTATTCCCTACTTCCCCTTTGTGGTCTCT
>NW_006969452.1:0-583 GCF_000164805.1 Carlito syrichta | reverse complement strand
CAAAACCCAGAAAACCTTGGGTGAGGGCAGGTCTTGGTGGGAGGATTGCCTCCAGTCCACAGTTCATGACCAGGAAGGAAGACCAGGATGTTGAGATATTGGAAAACCTGGAATCACAGCAGTTTGGGAGGCCAAGCAGAAAAGATGGCCAAGATGGGCGGTTTGAAAGCAACCTGGGCAACCAAGTGAGGAAAGAAAGGTAAGATAAGAAAGAAAGAAAGAAAGAAAGAAAGAAAGAAAGAAAGAAAGAAAGAAAGAAAGAAATCCATTCTCCTGCAAATAATCTGCCCTCAGTCCTTCCCCTCTGCCCCCTCACTTGTGAGAGTCCCCCAAGCTAGGCACTTTCCAGCCCATACACCCCCAATGGCTGACCCTGCTTTGTTGTGGGAGTTCCCGAGGCTCCCTGGCAGTGTTCATCCTGGCTCTCCTCTACGAGGTGAGAAATGTGCCCCAGGCAGGCCAAAACTTCTGGCAAGAAAGGCTGGTTACACATCCCCTCACCTGCGGAAAGTTCATCCTCCCAGTCCCATTTTTCTCTGGCTCTAAAGCCAGTAGCTTCTATAAACACACCATGCGCAATTTA
>NW_006969451.1:0-728 GCF_000164805.1 Carlito syrichta | reverse complement strand
AAACTCTGACTCCATCACCTTTAATATAGTCAATTGCCATCCCCCCACACTGCAGAAAAATGACTATTGGATATTAAGAGACTAGAAATCTAGTCAAAGCTCCACTACAGACTAGTTGTGTGGTCTTGGACAACACCAACAATGGATTCAAGCAAGACATTTGAAATTATGTAACTTAACTAAAATTCACTCATGTAAATCCTCAAGTTGGAGTTTCAAGTGATTTATCTGATGATAGATGATGATGATAGATAGATGATATAAAATAGACAGACACACAAATATATAAATGTTTATGTATTATATATTTCCCCTAAACATTAAACTCTTAACCACTGAATTTTTTTTTAAGTTGGTGTCTCACTTCATCATCCAGGCTGTAGTGCAGTGGCATGCTCACAGCAACACTAGCATTGATCTGATGGAATCCAGTGATCCTTCCACCTCAGCCTTCCAAGTAGCTGGAACTACAGGTGCATGCTACCATGCCCAGCTAATATTTTATTTATTGTAGAGATGAGGTCTTTCTAAGTTGCCCAGGTGTGTCTCATACCCGTGGTCTCAGGCAATTCCCTCACCTCGGCGTCCCAAAGTGGTGGGATTGCAGTCTGAGCCACTGAGCCAAGACTGAAATTTCTTAATGGCTCTCCCCAGTACCTACTAGTGAGTCATCCTCATTCGTTTGTCATGCAAGGTCTTTTATGATATGACCCCAGCCTCTCTCATCA
>NW_006969450.1:0-874 GCF_000164805.1 Carlito syrichta | reverse complement strand
TTATGGGCTGGGACCCATCTAGGCATTTTCAGTGCCTTGCTTTAATTGTAAACTACTTAACCTATTTATTTGTAGAGCTAAAGTATTATGTCAGTATGGGTTATTGAGTGGAAGTGGAATATAAAGGTTTGGGTTACATTATTTAGGGATTTAAGGTTTAAGTTGGGAATTTAGGGAAAGTATGGTTGGTTAATAGTGTTATTTGAAAATATAAGTTTAACTATAGTTTTCATCCCTTAATAGGGACATGGCTCTGTAATTTAATAAAATACACATGAAGCAAAGAATAATTTAGTATATGTAAGTTAGTTATATGAGCTGGCGTAATTCTCTTGTTTTTGGGGTTTGGCAGGAGTATATTATTGCATTAGTAATGGGGTAGGGGGGGTTGCATATATAATCCTATTATGTATTATATTCTTTGCGTAGTGTGTACATGTATAGATGCTACAATTTCAAAATGTCTACAACTTAATCCTTAAGATATGTGCCCCATGCACAAAATACCCATTTCACGATGGGAATTCTATCTTTCTAGTTACCCAGTCCTTCTATAGGTCCACAATTCAGATAGACTCTTCTCATTTTCTCATACCCAACTTCTAGAAACAAAACAGTTTTCTAGAAACAAAACTGCTTTGTCCTATCTTTAAAATATATCCATCATCTAGGCTGGGAGCAGTAGCTCACACCTATAATCCCAGGAATTTGGGAGGTTGAGGTGAGAAGATCACTTGAGCTGAGGAGTTCGAGACCAACCTGGGCAACTTAGCTAGACCTGGGCAACTTAGACTCCTGCTATATTTTGAGAATCTAATATTTCTACCTTAAAATACTGTTATCTATTGAGAAGGTCACTAATATTTGTGAAATT
>NW_006969449.1:0-3146 GCF_000164805.1 Carlito syrichta | reverse complement strand
AAGCGGGACGAGTTGTGGCCATCATGGATGAGGCTGCTGGGAACACGGCTTTAGCTTATGTTTCTTGGTGGAGCCCAAAAGACAGGGGTCACTGGCCTCCTGAGAAGAGTGTTCAGGACGTTCCCTAGGACTGCCCCAAGGCTGGGCTGTTAGAAAACCTCTGACTTCTCTTAGAAAGCAGATCGTGTGAGCAAGGGCTGAGTCAGGAGAGGTGCTTGGCCTGGAGCACATCCAGCCCCACGGGCTCTTTCCTCCCAGGCATTTTGCTGGTCCTGGAGCACAAGCACTGTGAACAGCATCAGGGATGCACACCACCTTCGGATATGGGGTGCAGGGCTCTCCAAGACTGCTCAGCGAGAGCTGGAGATTGATCTGGAAAGTCTGCTTCAGCATGTAAGACGTAGTTCTGAGGGGCAGGAACAGCACTATGTCTACACACAGAGAAGATCGTGCAGGGTGTGCTAAATCATGTCATTGATTCAGCCAGACTACTCACTGTGTGGCCTAGCAACAGTGACTGTGGGTCTAGAATAGTCGACATCCGGGATGTCTAGACAAGAGGGATTGTTAAACTCCTGAGTCATTGGGTCTAACAAGGACATTGTAATATAAAAATTAGGTATAGTTTTGAGGAAAAAGAATTTCATCTGAAACTCAGATGCGTACACACTGACACTCACTGCATTCCCTTAGGTGAAGTAGGCGCTGGTAAGGCACACCTCCTTGGTACACATAAGACGTGTGGTTTGCCAGTTTGGCTTCACAGTTTCTAACATAAGCAAATATTTTCTTCTCCTGCCTTCCCAGCGTCCCCGCTATTCTTACTTCAAATATGTAAGGACTAAAAAATGCCGTGTGACATACTTGGTGGCATTTGTCTTCTCTGACCATACTTTGAAGGATTTGAAGGTTCTTTACATATATTAAGCTGTAAATATTAATTTTAAATATTAGTATAAAATTTTCTTCACTTTTCAGTCTTCTAACAACTGGAGACTATCACAATAAAAATAGTGTTTGCTCTAACCACAGGCAAACTCTTAACACACATTCAGGAGCACATGAAACCTCCATTAGAAGCAGAGTGGGGCCGGGCTCAGTGGCTCAGCCTGTAATCCCACACCTTGGGAGGCCGAGGTGAGTGAATTGCCTGAGCCTGCGGGTTCGAGACCTACCTGGGCAACTTGGCGAGACCTCATCTCTACAATAAATCAAAAAATTAGCCGGGCGTGGTAGCGCAAGCCTGTAGTTCCAGCTACTTGAAAGGCTGAGGCGGAAGGATTGCTGGAGCCCACGGGTCGAGGCTGCGGTGGCCGGGAGCGGCCACTGCACTACAGTCTGGGCGACAGAGTGTGGCTGCTTTGTTTATAGATACAGTGCTGCCTGCCAGTGTAGATACACCTATTCTGGGCCCTTGGGCACAGGTAAGATGTACACACAAATAGCCTTAATGTCTCAGGTGTGAGTCATATAAGAGAAAAAGAAATGCTCTGGCACCAATAAGGCCTTTGAAAACTGTTGTTTTTCATTGTGTGACAAAATGCAGTGACTTAGCAAAAGCCATTCCATTCTGTTCCTTATTCTGCAGGTGAAGATTCTGGGATGGGCGAGCTGGCACTGGGTCTCTGAGCCACATCTGGGATGGCTGGACCTGGGAGTCCACCCCTAAAAGGCCTCTTCACTCACATGCCACGTCTTGGTGCTCCCGGACCTCCTTCTCCCCTGGTGTTTCATCCTCCAGGGCCTCTCCATGCGCCTCGGTCTCCTTGTAGCCTGACAGCCTTTGAGTAGTCCACTCTCTGACCCACAACTGGGGACCCCCAGAGTGGCAAGAAGCAGGGGCCAGGCCTCGGAAGGCCTACATGTCACTTCCACTGCATCTTGCTGGTCAAGCTGCCAAGACCAGCCAGGATCCTAGGAGGATGAATTAGCCTACACCCAGAGCAGAAAGGCAGGGACTGCAACATTCCTTTGAGGAATACACAAGTTTTATTAGGTCCCGGTTGCCCCACAACTACTTTGTATTTGTGAAAGCTACACATTGTTTGCTCTGCTTTGTGTTTGACTTTTGCCTTAGTACAGGGAGCCTGGCTTTGACTCCTGGTTACATTAATTGTGGAGGTAATCATGCTAATTGTGTGTGGACAACAGTAGCAACAGAGGCCTTAGAAGTGATGCGGAGCTTTTAAGTATGAATGACTGAAGATATGGTTGTGCTATTGATGGACATAGGAGGCCCAGAAGGAGAAAAATGCTTGTGCCGAACAGTATAATGATTCCCGATAGTGCAAGTAACATACCCAATCCAAAGCAGCCTAAAGCCCTTCTTTTTCTTCCAGAAGTCGGGGAATGGATAGTTCTAGATTTGGTTCAGCACCTCAAAGATGTCAGGACTCTCAGTCAACTTCTCTGAATCTTCTGACCTCCCTCTCATGTTGCAGGGTGTCTGTCTCAACTTCAAACAGCACGTATTTGCTGATGATAGAGAAGGGAAGGAGTCTCTCCCGGTATCTCCTGGTGTCTCTCATCCCCAGCAGCTCCACACTAGGTTTCTCCTAAGCTCCACTGGCCAGGAGTGGTCATGTTTCCACGTGCTGCCTCAGAGGTGACCTGGAGAACCAGCGGTGGCATTGTCAGGGTGTTCCATGGGAATGTCAGCTCAGCTAGCAGGGACAAAGATGTTAGGTAGGCAACCAGCAGGGTCTACCACAGGATCGGTTCCTTTTTCTCTCCTCACACAGATGCTAAAGACTCACTCGGCAGCCTTGCAGAGCTTGAATTAAGTGTACTAGAGCCTAACTATAATCACTTAGTATTTTCTAGAAACCATTCTCTATGGACTTTACCCCCTTTTACTTTGTAGTTGAGAGCCACCCCCACTGCTTCCTAATACATAAAAGATTTAATGATTTCTCTTTACCTTAAAATCTGAATGAAAGCGCTTTGGTTGCCATAAAGATATGCATCCTTATGATGCATCTTGGCCTTCTGGTGTCTGTCACTGCATATTATACATCCCTGTAAGTGCCTTTATATGTGTGCATATGGGCTTAGAAGAGGAAGAAAATTCTATAGACATACCAGCTAAGTTTGTTTTAGAGTCTGAAGACTCAGAGAACTCCCCGACATTAGTTTTTAACTTAAGT
>NW_006969448.1:0-794 GCF_000164805.1 Carlito syrichta | reverse complement strand
GGGAGTCGTAGGGAGGACGCTGGGACACCCAGAAGCCAGGAGATGGAGCTGTTATCATTCAAGGATGTGGTCATAGAATTCTCTCCAGAGGAATGGGAATGCCTAGAACCCCTCAGCGAATATTGTACAGGACTGTGATGTTAGAGAACCATACAAACCTGGTTTTTCTAGGACTTGCTGCCTCTAAGCCAGACCTCATCATGTGTCTGGAGCAAAGGAAAGAGCCATGGGATGTGAAGAGACACGGCACATTAGCCAAACTTCTGGCTGTGACTTCTCATTACACTGAAGGCCTTTTGCCAGAGAAGAGTATAGAAGACTCACTTGTAAAAGTGCCAATGGGAAATTATGAAAATTCATCATGGAGAGGAACTCTATAAATGTGAAGAATGTGCTGAAGCCTTTACTTCGTATTCACATCTTAGTCACAATCCGAGAATCCATGCTGCACATAAACCCTACAGATGTCAAGTATGTGACAAACCCTTTCATCAGTACTCAAATAATATTCAACATCAAAGATACAATACTGGAGAGAAACCCTGCAAATGTGAAGAATGTGGCAAAGCCTTTCGCTCTCAAGGAGAATTTGCTGGACATAAGACCATTCATACTGGAGGGACCCCCTATAAATGTGCAGAATGTGGCAAAGGCTTTCACTCTCATTCACATCTTACTCGACATACAGTTATCCATACTGGAGAGAAACCCTACAAAAGTGAAGAATGTGGCAAAGCCTTTCACTGTCGTTCACATCTTACTCAACATAGGATGTTCTATACTGGAGAGAAACG
>NW_006969447.1:0-531 GCF_000164805.1 Carlito syrichta | reverse complement strand
ATGATCAATCTACTTAATTACTTTCTTTTATTATTTAGGATTCCTTGGAAAGGACAAATATTTCCTTTCTGTCTCCTGACATCTGACATTGTCACATAGTATCCAAGAGCTGATTCACATTACTACTAATGGTCTCAATTTTTTAGTGATGGCATCATTTATACAAGCTGTCCATTCTCTATTTTCGCTGCTGACATTTTATCACTATCTGGTTGGAATTTGTATAAGTTGTTTTAATCTTCCTTATCCCATTTATCTATTGCACAATAAAATATATACAAAAAAAACTCCCCTTCAATAGCATTTGACCTCAGGATCTACTTTATCTAAGTCTCACATTCTCTAATATATGTGAAATAAATACATTTCTCTGTTTAATGGGCTGCTTAGCATGTTAGTATAAAGATCTTCATAAGGTATGAGAGACCATTTAGCTATAAAAATAAATTGGTATTTTTCTTCCTCTTCATTGTCACAAAAGGCAATCTGTACATTCCTGTGTAATAGAAGCACAAGTATAATAGAGAGTAA
>NW_006969446.1:0-886 GCF_000164805.1 Carlito syrichta | reverse complement strand
AGCTGCCTGCAAAGAAAACAAAAGTGGAGAGACTGGAGATCAGAGCTGAAGTGAATTTAGAAACTCAGGAAAGATTCCAGAGCTAGTCTGAGCTCTTATTTTGACTTTGATTTTATCATTTTGACTGTTTGCTTTGCTCACTTTTGTTCGCTTTCTGACTTACACTATCTGTTTCATGATTTTATTGGTCTGCCTCTGTGTAGCTACTAGTATACTTTAGAGAATTTTCTCACGTGTTGTTTTCACATCTCTCTGGGCTTGTGTCTCTTTTTCACCTGTTAGTTGGTATGTATATCTGTTTTCCCTCTCACTGTCCTCTCTTTCTAACTTTCTGTTGACCCCCCTTCCTCCATTATTTTCCTCTTTTGCACCTCTTTTTGATCCACATACCGCTGCACAAACAGATTGTAAGGCAGTGGGAAATAGGTTCCAGTGTGCCCATACACCTGTTGGTGGATGCCGGAATCGGCATATAGATTCTGAATCACAGCTTTCCCCTCAATTAAACCTCAGAATGGCAAAAAGAACAGCCCACAGCCCACACTCCAACCTCAAAAGTGAACAAAGCCAGAGGACCCTCATAAGGAAGAAGAGGAGATTGCACAAGTGAAACAAAAGCAACCCACATTCCAGAAAAACAGAATTAAAGAAGAGGAGAGAAAGGGGGGGAGAGAGAAAAATCTACACAAATGAAGAAAAACCAAAAGAAGAATATGGGCCTCTCCCAGACCCCTGGGAGGGCAGACAATGAGAAAACTGACTTGAGAATGCAAACAATGAAGAGCCCCCAGAATGATTGGTCCCCAACTACAAATCTAGAAATCAAGACATTAATGGAGAGAATTAAAAAAATTGAGGAGACAAGAACAAACTAGGAAGGAGCTGA
>NW_006969445.1:0-852 GCF_000164805.1 Carlito syrichta | reverse complement strand
TTTTTGTGAAGAAGTTTCATTGAGACACAGCAATCATTTACATATGTCTATGACTGCTTTTATGACACAGTGGTAGAGGTGAGTAGGTGGAGCAGAGACAGCATGGCCCACAAAAATATTTACCCTCTGGCCCTTTATAGGGAAAGTTTACCAGCTCTTTCTCAACAGCACAGACTCTGGGAACACTGCCTGATTTCAGATCCCTATTCCTCTACTTCCTGGCAGTGCAATCTGAGCAGGTTACTTAACCTCTTTGTGCTTCAGTATTCTCATCTGTATGTTGGAAATAATAGTGATACCTATCTATGTATATACCTTCCTGCCTCACCAAGTGTTCCCTAGATATTGGCTGTCAGTACTAAATGAGCAGGTGTTTGCTTTCCTGCAGGTGTATGGAGAGTGACAGGACCAATATGGCTGAGAAGCTTTAAGGGGGTATTTCTTTGCTTATTTCCTGGAAGGTGGTGGTCAGAGGGAGCACTTGTCCTAAGAAGGAAAAATATAGGGACTATTCAGAGAGGATAGGGAGGAAGTTCTGATATGCCAGGGAAAAATGCCAGGCTCTGCTCCATCTCCTCTTCCTTGCTTTTTGGGATCTGTGGATTGGGGGTGTGTCAGAGACCAGCACCAGCTGGGTTCAGGGTACCCCAAAGGTGGAGATGGTGTCAGTGATTGGGGGGAAGAAGAAAGAGAGAGAGAGAGAGAGAGAGAGAGAGAGACCAGACTCCAGTCTAGTGCTGAAGCGATGTGTGTTTTATTGGGAATTACAATGGGTCTTTTATACACAAAGTCAGATGTGGGAGGGGCATCCTCCACCCACCAGAGACCTTAATCCATGAAAACTTAATCAAG
>NW_006969444.1:0-2685 GCF_000164805.1 Carlito syrichta | reverse complement strand
CTGACATCAGCACATTGATAAAATCTGTAAGTTTTCCAGTTTTTATTATTGGTCTTATCAATGCTTGACAGGTATGATTAACATGTTCTTTTTCTTTTTTTTCTTCTAATGTCAATATTTTTTATTTTTGATATTGTGAGGGTACAGTTTAGGGTTAGGTATACAAATATGCTTCATTCAGGCACCCTTGTTGATAAGGGATGTCTCATTTTCAAAGGCCAATTGTTTTATTAAAATGTCTGCTGCTTCCTCATTAGTAATTACTCTTTTAATAGCTACCATGAGACAAGAGACAAAATCCTCATAGCTTTCTTTTTTTTTTTTTGAGTTGGAGTCTCATTCAGTCTCCCAGACCGGAGTGCAGTGGCCGCTCCTGGCCACCACAGCCTCGACCTGCTGGGCTCTGGCGATCCTTCCACCTCAGCCTTCCGAGTAGCCGGAATTACAGGCATGCGCTACCACGCCCGGCTGATTTTTTGATTTATTGTGGAGATGAAGTCTTGCTGCCCAGACGGTCTCGAACCTGCGGTCTCAGGCAATCCACTCACCTCAGCCTCCCAAAGGTGCGGGATTACAGGCTGAGCCCCCGAGACTGGCTTCTCATAACTTTCAATAGCTGTCTGCTTAACTTCTCCTAAGAAAACTGTTTGTCCTGTGCTTACTGGGAGGGATTACCACCCATTTACTGCACAAGAATTTATTTGCAAGAGAGCTTCCCTGGGCAAATGCATTTGAGCCTGAGCTGAGTCAGAGTCTCCAGAACCTGTCAGCATGTGTATAGTTATGTTACTATGTCTACCCTTTTTGTTTCTGGAGATGAGTCTAGAGTTTTTATGATTCTACAGAGGACTCCTTTTTTTTAAATGACTGATTTCTCTTTCTCATAATGGATTTCCTGAAACTGAAACCATCTGCAGTGATGGGGATCCACATAGCATCAAAAGAAACATTTTAGTTCAGAGATAGTTAAATCAGTAAAGTCCAGAGAGCAGTCTGACCATAATGTTATTTTAAAGTATTAAACTCCTTGGTTGCCATTTGCAAACAGAATGTTGACCTTTTTCTCTCTTATCTTAAACCCAAAGAATTCTATTCAAGTTATATTTCTTCTTATAATAACTATTTTTAGGACTACATTATAATTAGAAGTCTTTAGATTTGTTGATCTCACACATTATCAAATATACCCATTATTTAGTGAAGATATGAAAAGGAAACCAAAGTATACTTTCGAGTATCTGAAATTCTTTCTCTCTTCCAAGTATGGAAGCCATAACATCTAAGATGATTGACAAATTCATTTATATTTTTCTGTATAAGATGCAGGTGTCTTCTGGACAAGATACTTGAATATGGACTGTTTGCCATGAAAGAGAAGAATAGCATGGGCTTCTTAAAAGAGAATAAATAAACTTATGCTGGCAAAAAAATAAATGCATAATTTGATTATTCTAAACAGACATCTCTATAAAAGCATTGGGATGGCTTAGTAAATAATGAAGAAATTTTAGGCAATACTTCTGGCAAGAACTATATGGAAGGACATAATGGTCAGATATTGTTTGTGAGACTAAATATGAAATGGCTTATAGTTGTGCAGAGCCAAAAGATAATAGAATTATATAATCAGAATTTTAGATCAGGAAGAAACCTAAATGATCAATTAGCTTAACAATAGCATTTTAAACTATAAAAAATGAGATCTAGAAAAATGGACTTGTCCAAGGTCAAATTAGATTGGGCGACAGTATCACAATTCAATTTAAGGCAGCAGAAATATATTAAACACTTACTATGTGTCAGGTGCTTAGAATCTCAGGGAACAAAGAAATATTTTTTTAAAAAGACAAATCTTACTTTTGCTCTAATATCTCATAGGAGAGTCATGTACTTTATGCATTCTTTAGATTTAAAAGATTGAGTAGGTGTCATAAGTACTCAATAGAGTTGTACACAATACTTGAAATTGCAATATCTGAAAACCCTTTCTTGGCTACATTGAGAAAGATAAAAAGGACACTCCAGAGAAGGATAACTACAGGAGCAAAGACATTGAGGTGTTGTGTATATAGGAAAAAACAAGCAGGAAAGTGTGGAGGCAGGAAGTGGTAAGATCTTTGCCAGATAGGAGCAAGATCTTGAGAAGCAATACTAGCAGGCACTTGTATTTTATTCTGTAGAACAGTAGTATGGGGCATTCAAAGGGTTTTAAACATGAGAATATGAAAATGAATTTATTTGATTTTCTGGTTGCCGTGTGGAGGAAAATTGATACTTAGGATGTGATTAGTAATTAGTGATTAGAAAGAGGTGATGAGGCCATGGTCTAAAACTGGTCACACTGGAATATACCAACACAAGAAGGCAGATTCAAGAAATAGGAGGTAAGATTGTCAAAGTTAAAGAGTCTATGTCTATGACTGCTTTTAGGTATCTGATTGAGAGTCTGCATAGATGACAGTGCTTAAGTATTGGAGCAAAAGAAATTTGTGTGTTTAGAATAAAAAAAAATTCAATTTTGAACACAGTGAGTTTGAGGTGCCTATATGAAATCCATGTTGATATGTCCAAAAGGGTAAGTGAATCTACATGATAGAGTCAGACTAGGGTGATATATGTGGCAGTCTTCAATTTAGCTAAAATGATAATGGATGAGATTACTAAAAAAATTGTACAAATAGTGAA
>NW_006969443.1:0-689 GCF_000164805.1 Carlito syrichta | reverse complement strand
AAGTTCTTGAATTTGTCTTTGGGTTATTCCTGAGAACAGCTTTCAAACATTTTAAAATTTCTTTAAAATTTTAAAAAATTTCTTTAAAAAATTATTTATTGTTTTATTTTGTTACTTCTCGAAGTGTCCTATGAATTTCTTTCTTTCTTTTTTTTCCAAAACATGGTCTCACCCTGTCACCCAGGCTGGAGTGCAGTCATGCAATCATAGCTCACTGCAGCCTCCAACTTCTGAGTTCTAGCAACCCTCTGCCTTCAGCGTCTCAACTAGATAGGATGACAGGTGCATGCCATCACACTGAAATACCTTTTGAAAAATTTCTGTAGAGAAGACTTGTTGTGTTCCACCTCAGCCTCCCAAAATGCTGGGACTACAGGCACAAGCCACCACATCTATCCAATTTGTAAAATTATTTTTTAGAGAAGAGATCTTGCTACTTTGCCTCGGCTGGTCTCAAGCAACCCTCTCTTCTCGGCCTCCCAGAGCATCTAAGGCATCATGGCATGTATAAAGGTAAGGCTGACCTCAGTGGCTGTTCACTCCTGTCATCCCAACACTTTGGGAAGCTGTGGTGGGAAGATTGCCTGAACCCAAAGGTTCAAGACCAGCCTGGGCAACTTGGCGAGCCGTCGTCTCCACCATAAACCAAAATATTACTGGGGCATGGTGGCATGTGACTGTAGTCCCAG
>NW_006969442.1:0-745 GCF_000164805.1 Carlito syrichta | reverse complement strand
AAGATAGTTGCCCTGTGAACACACCATGCGCAGTTGACAATCTGCGTATGAATCTCATGTTTTTTGCAGACAGGGTATGGCTCTGTGACCAAGGCTGAGACCCATGGACATGCCCAATGTTCATTGTCAGGCTCGAAATTCTGGGCTCTGGCTATCCTCCCGCCTCAGGCTCTGGAGTACCCCTGAAGACAGGCACTTCGAATCCAGACACCCTGTTTGGATGAGATCCCGGTAACGGGATCTCCCTGCATAGTACGGGCTGGCATTGGGCTCCTGGGCTCCAGTCATCCTCTGGGCTAGGCCTCCCAGAGCACTAGGATTGCATACATGGGACGCTGCACCAAGCTTTCTGGTTCATTTTTGAGGAAGGATAGTGGCTGGGCTCTGGGGCTCAGCCTCATCATCCCAGCATTTTGGGAGGCCGAGTCCAGTGGGCAGCCTGAGCCCATGGGTTGAGACCCACACAGGCACCATGGCGAGGCTCGTCTTTCCCCTCAATCCCAAATGAGCCAAGTGTGGTGGCATGCGCCTGCTGTTCCAGCTACTCAGAAGGCCAGGGAAAGGCTCAAGGGGGCCTGGCGGACCAAGGTAGCAGTGGCCAAAATCAAGCTACTGCCCTCCAACCTGGGCGATGGAATGAGACTCCAACTCAAAGATAAAATGAAATAAAGAAAAAAAGAAGAGCATCCATTTCTGTTTGGAGTTGTGATCATCTTGAAAAGACAGAGATCATTTGGGAAGGAGG
>NW_006969441.1:0-6050 GCF_000164805.1 Carlito syrichta | reverse complement strand
TAAGTGCAGACAGTAATGGAAAGTGTTAAAAATGTGTTTACCATTATTAGTAAAGCTAAAACATTTTTACTGGTGAGTTTGATTCTTTAATATTGTTGGCAAATTTCTTCAAGGTTGACTGCATTTGTGAATTTCAAAATATAACTTTGACTAATCTAAGTGGAGCAGAAGAACAGTACTCTCACCTACGTTAAACTGACATTAAATAGCACCAGAAAGAGCAATTCCTAAGAGTATGGGCCTCCATTCACTGAAGGCCTGACCCTGATGGTCAAGAGAACTTCAATTAAGTTTCATTGCTCTCTATTACATTTCCTCAACATATGAGTCTGATGTGATTGTTTCTGCTCTCACAAGAGATGGGGACTATTGATAAGGGTGGGGGGTAACTTTGGTGTTTATGTCATTTAATTTGAATGGGAAATCTCCTTAGGGTTTTTAGAATTCAATTATTCAGTGGTATTCTTTCTTCCTCTCTGGGTTATTATTGCTTTCGAATCTTGCTTAGAATACTTAATTTAATTGTTGGTTTTACTCTCTATTATACATGTGCTTCTATTACACAGGAATGTACAGATTGCCTTTTGTGACAATGAAGAGGAAGAAAAATATCAGCAACCCAATTTATTTTTATAGCTAAATGGTCTCTCATACCTTATGAAGATCTTTATACTAACATGCTAAGCAGCCCTTTAAACAGAGAAATGTATTTATTTCACATATATTAGAGAATGTGAGACTTAGATAAAGTAGATCCTGAGGTCAAATGTTATTGAAGGGGAATTTTTATTGTATATATTTCATTGTGCAATAGATAAATGGGATAAGGAAGATTAAAACAACTTATACAAATTCCTACCAGATAGTGATAAAATGTCAGCAGCGAAAATAGAGAATGGACAGCTTGTATAAATGATGCCATCACTAAAAAATTGAGACCATTAGTAGTAACGTGAAACAGCTCTTGGATACGATGTGACAATGTCAGATGTCAGGAGACAGAAAGGAAATATTTGTCCTTTCCAAGGAATCCTAAATAATAAAGAAAGTAATTAAGTAGATTGATCATGGTCATGAGGTTATACAATCAAGTTGGTAAGGCTCTACCTGTGAGTGAATGTAAAGCAGGTGGTAGAATTTTTGTTAAGTAAACAGGTAGTAGAAACAGAGAGACACTGAAAAATATAAAATATTTATTCATATGTAGACATAAAACTGAGCAAAACCTCACATAATTGCTATTATACTTACTACATGGTTTTCACAAACTAACTTATTTTACTTGTTGCATAAAAATTATGCTTTTCAGATTAAGTCAGAGTGCATATATATGAAGTAAAATATAAACAAAAGTTAAAAAAAACTCATAATTTTAAGTACCTAGTAGAAGAGGAATACAATCGGTGTAGGTTTGTAGGAAATACTAAACTCTTTTAAGTTTTATTTGATAACAGTGGAGATAGATAATTAGTACATTCTTTACATACTTTATATGTTCAAAATAGTTCAGAATAAATTTAAACTTCAAAATGTTTGCGATATAAATCATAGATTAATGGTAATGGCATGCAGTGTTGAACATGAGTATAGAAATACTGAATGAACACTATCAGGTAGAATTTCAAGAAACAAGGTCACTAAACAAACCTGCAGTTGAAACACTACCTGTATTGAGTTCTTTTTTCCCCTTCCATCTTGGTCAGAGCCATTATCTCTTTTCACAATAAAATGGTCTTCAGGCCATTGTTCTGCTAAGCTATGATCTAGCCATGTACTCTTTGAGCTGTGGCTGCCATGTTTCCTAAGCTTTGACCTCCTCTCCTACTCTGGAGAGGTGAATTGCCTTCTCTTCTCTCTCTCTCTCTGTAATTTACTTTCTGTCTAATTTACTTTCTAAATAAACTATATTTTCTAATCTAAAAATAAATTCTCTTCAACTGAGAAGACTCCACCTTAATGAATCTTAATTCATTATTAGTGCTGAATATATGCTAGTGATTCTTACATCAAAACTTATTTCACAGCTTCTCATGACTTTTCTAGTGCAGTTATGTACATAAGTGTACAGTTCTTGTATATATAAAAGTGTGTCTTGAATGATTATACAGAGGTAAGTGTGTGATGTAAGCATACATACCACATTAAGTTTTGGGTAAGTTTGATTCATATCGCCTCCTAAATGATCTGCTGTTACTTATTGTTTTAACCCAATTATCTCAAGTAAATAGTGATCAAAACAGACTATGATTCTGTTTTATTGTCCTTGTGAAGACAATAACATATGAGGTGGCTTTAATATTAGCATTTACTATAATTTTGTTTACTTAGTTGGCAATTTGTAAGGATAATTTAGTATGTGGTAGAAACAGCATTTATCCTTAATTAGATTAAGGTTGAATTTACTTCTTCCATTACCTTTGTCATTTTTGAAATTTGTATTAACTTTTCTGGTTTTTATTTTTGATACTCTACAATAAAGATTTCAAACTAAATAACTAAAGCTCCCTTGTGGAGTGAAAATTGCATGACCATTTCTTATCAATAAAGATGGTGGAAAATAAAAAAAAACATAGAATAGTAGAAGTTAAAAAGACATGCTTAGCATATAAAATTGAGGTAGCTTTCTTAATTCTCTCTGTCATTCCTACATATATCATCATTGAATTGAAATCCATGCACGTATATGCAAAGATACATTTTTTAGTTAAAATCAAATAAACTATAAACTTCCAAACTCCAAATCTAGCTGTTGCATATCTTTTTATTTTTAAATGTACACTTGAAGGAAATGCTCCTAAAATTGGAGATACAGTGTTTAAATGAATTTTATATCTACCAATTTGCAGCTATATAATCAGAGTTAGGTAAGACAATTAAATTCTAGGTTAGAGCTGCCTTTATTAAAGCTCAGTCTAGATGGAAGAAGCAATGGCAAATTGAGTGTGGAAACCTTAGAGACTTAGAGAAAAAAAAATTCACCAGTCCAGGAACTATGTAGTTAAACTTTATGCCATCAAAAATCTATTCTGCTCTCTCCATAACATTGGGCATGTATATGTGCCCAAAACGTCTGGATGCTTAGTACTTTAAATGCTTCTGAGAAAAACTGCACTTAGTTGAAATCAGCAAGGCGTTTGCCATCTGTTTGCAGAGAAGCAATATCAAGATAAAGTGCTACTCTGTGGTACTTGCCCAAAATCTTAACTGAAACGTACAAGGCACATATGCTTGCAAATGAGGTTTAAAATCAGGAGCCAATTAGTGTGCTCAGCATTTCCAAAGCTGATCTGGATTTGCATTACTTATAAATAAAGAAGCTGTTGTTTCAAAGGCATAAAAAATGATCCTTTAAGGTAGACTCTAGCACTTTTTTTTGCTAATAATAAACACCCTACTTGACATACAATTTTTAAGGATTGAATCTCTCTTTAAAGTATTTACCAGAAGTTAAACTTAGTTATTTGCTTCTAGTTTTAAGAATTTACTCGAGTTACTTAGTCTTCTGAGAACCACTTTATCTCTATCTAGAGTTGCTGAAAACATTGAACTTACATAAAGTTAATTATATAAACATATAAACTTGATAAATATTTACAATTGTTTTGCAGAATCATTATATGGCATGATGTTATTATCTGCCCCAGGTCAATAATTATTACTTTTGGTGAAAGTAATAAACTAATTTTTAAAATTGAAATTGGTGTCAGGCACTAAGCAAAGAACTTAACTTTTATTAAATCATTTAAACATTGAAACGACCTGATTAAACATGCATCATTATTATTCTCATCTCAGAGGTGAGAAAACTGAGGTTTAGAGATTGTGAATACATTGTTCAAAATACTGTATTTAGTAAGCACTGAATCCAGGGTTAAACTACACTAGGTCTTGTCCTCAAAGGGTTAAATTTACTGCCACACAGGTAGAAAAATCACTTTAGAAACTTAGTCAATGAAATATCAGTGTTAATCCACTTTTAACTTATTGTTTTACAGTAGATCTCTCTTACTCATGGGGGTGAATAAATAGATGCCCCAAAACATGGATAGTACTGAACTTGATTGTTGTTTATCAGAAAATGTTTCTGTTCATGTCTTCAACCCCCAAATTTAATAGTAACTGGCACTCACTATGCACTTTGGCCATAAGTTTTTTAATTTAAGGTATACTAGCAAAACTAGCAAAATTTCTTTTCCCTTCACAATTTTACAAAGATTTGTTCCATAGATCTTAACAACCTCAGCAAACACATTTTTCTTCTTATGAAGCCAAGAACTTCCACCTCTTAAAGGAATCACTTTATGGTTTCTCTTTGGAATATGCAAACTGCTAGCACCACTACCTAGGCTCATTGGAGACATTATTAAGTAAGATAGGGGTTACCTGAGCATAAGCACCACGATACTACAGCAGTAGATCTGACAAACAAGAGGAGAGCATCTACACTGTGACAACACTAGACAAAGGCAGGATTCAAATTGTGGACAAGAGAGAGCGTGATGGCAAGAGGTTTTATCACACTACACAAAACAGCGTGTAGTTAAAGGCATTTTTTTTTCCTGGAACTTTCCACTTATTATTTTTTGAACCACTGTCAACAGCGGGTTGGTACCATTAAGACCATGGAAAGTAAATCGTGGGGACTGCAATACTCGGTGTGAGTTTAAGTGTGTGTAAGCTTTACAATTTGTACCTAGTGCCATCTTCACGAGATGAAATCCTAAAAATCTTGTCTGCAATTTCCCGTTTTCTCAGTTGTTGGGTTTAGAAGCAGGCAAGTAAATCTTCTGTAAGCTCAAGAGCCCCAAACTAGTGCTAAACCCAAATGAGCCCAAAATGAAACCTTCACTTTTACTTTGGAATTTCCTGTGTTTCTCTAGGGCCCTTGGCCCTGCCTGTTACTGAAAATTAGACTTAACCTTCCACACCTAACGTTCCTTAAAGAAAATAAAGAACTTATGTTTATACAATGTTTACATCTCCATATGAGACAATGATCAAATTGACCTTCAAGTGTGATGGAATGAGAACAGTTATCACAGAGAGGTTTTTTACTACAAATATATACATGGATCAAATTTTACTATGGTGCATACAGCCAAGATGAATGGGAATTAAATATTTTATTTGAATGTATGAACATCCCAGTACACATTCCCTGTCTCAAAGCTATAATAAAATTTTTTAGATTGCTAAATATCAAAATAAATCATATCATTATGTGTTATGTTTCCCTGGAATTAAACAACTTTTTAACATATAAACACTCAAAAGAAATAAATTAATGTCATTCTCTTTGACATTATGTTTATGTTTTCAATTTATACTTGGAAGTTTGAAAACAGAAATAAATTATGTGGCTGCCTCACATTAGTGCGAAAACTCCTATGACACTGTAAAAATAACAGCATTAAGTTACTTAAATAATTTGTGGTGTTTGAAGAAAGCTCATTAGCACCTTGTAAATTGTCACATATCCTGTGTTATAACTTCATTTCCAGAAGAGCTATCATAGCACAAAAACAAATCTCATGTGCAATTAATAACTGAAAGATTCACTGAATAATTTTGAATAGAAAACCCTCCATAATAAAGGATGAATTCTCAACTTCGTGTGTAGAGCTGAAACATTAATAAGAGTCATACTAGTAGAAATTATTATCCCCCTTTGTTTGTTGTTTTTGCTGTTGTTGTTTTTTCCTGTACACACCCTTAGAAGGCTAGCTCCATGCCACAATTTTTACAGTTAAGGAGATAATTTTATTGGAATGGAAAGGTAGGTTATTTTACAGTTTGCATTCACTTCTCTTTTAAAATTCAATGTCTGAAAATGTGGGGATTTTTTTCTTATTCTTCAACACAAATAATAAAAAATAATATTTTAGTATCCAGTACGTGCCATCAGATAGTATTCTGATTTAAAATTCAACGGATAAACAAACCTTCAGGGACAAGGAGAATCTTCATTTTTTACTTATGTAACTGCAGGCTTAGCAAACTTCTGCTGTGGAAATCAGGACCCAGAGGTGACACTAAAGATGATGTGTGCC
>NW_006969440.1:0-623 GCF_000164805.1 Carlito syrichta | reverse complement strand
ATTTTTTACATCAACATAGCAGGCAAAGATAAGGGTCATTTTTGTCCTCTGATGTAATGAGAAAGTTCACCCTTGTTGTTTGGGAAGCATGGTTTAGGGAATCTTTACATAGTCTTCAGTGAAAAACTCAAGCTGTGTCATTATGCAAGAAGCCAAACCTTAGTATTCCTGTTTTGCCTTTAGCTTTTGTTCTTAAGATGCAAGGTTTGATGAATTTTGTTCTCAATAGCAAAAACATGAAACAAACCATGTTGCCTTTTGAAGATGGACGGTTAAAATAATGTCGTGTATATTCTCAATGGAATGTTATGCAGCCATAAAGAAAGACAAACATATGACCTTCGCAGCAAGTTGGATGGAATTAGAGACGATCACACTCAGGGATCTGTCACCGAAACAAAGAACAGAGTACCATATGTTTTCATTCATAAGTGGACCTTGAACAATTATAATACTATAACAAAGATTGGCAGTAGTGGAAAACTGTCAGGGGAGGGAGGTGGGATTGGCAGTTGAGGGAAACTGCTAGGGGAGGGAGGGGCATCCCTCATCAACAAGGCTACCTGCATAATCAATGTTTGCATACCTAACTTTGAATTGTACATCGCATCTTTATAATAAAA
>NW_006969439.1:0-12767 GCF_000164805.1 Carlito syrichta | reverse complement strand
CAGACCCTCCCATGGGAGTTTTCGGTGGTCAGTCTACCAAGGAGGAAAAGACCTACACTTGACTCACAATTCAGTCACTTCATTATGTGCATGAAAGCCAAAAATAGATGATGCCTACAGTACAGTTCACAGCATAGACAGCCTTTGGAAATAAATCTTACAAAGAAAAATTGGTGCTTAGCCAACACAGTGCTTGCACGATGGGCTCATGAATGTGGCACAGCTGGAAGCTCTGTATGGGCCCTGCAGCACAAGCTCCCTCTTGCCAAGCTGCAATGCCACCATTACTGAAAGTCCACCTTTTCAGCAATATAGAACAACACTGAGCCATCAATAGGATGCCACCCTTTAAGGAGGCCAACCAGTCACGTGGTGGCAAGTTGGTTTTATCAGATCTCTTATACCCAGCAGAGGTCAATGTTCCACTCTCCTTAGATGGAGATGAATTCCTGACATGGCCTAGCCCTCCCTGCCTACCATTCCTCAGCTACTACTATCTTGTAAGGCTCACAGAGTATGTGATCTACTGGTGTGGCATCCTGAATGACATCACCATGGACCAATGGATGCACTCAATAGCACAGGAAATAAAACTGGGAACCTGTTGGCAGCAATTGCTATTCCTACTACATGAACCTCTGCCGGCAAGTATGACTCAACATTGGAAGGGCCTCTGAAAGATGCAATTGAGCATCTGTTCTGAGGAAGTCACCCAAAAACATGGAATTTTGTCCTTCAAGATGGGAGATACACTTTGAGGTATGGTCATTTAATGATTCTTTGTTTCCAAAAGGTAGTACACAAGGGTCTAGGATCTAGGGGATCAAAAATGGGAATGTCTCTGCTCACTCACCTTTACCTGTGTAGCCTATTTGGAACACTTGTACTTTTCATTCCATACATTTTAGATTTATAGGTCTATAGCATCTGTGTCTCATGAAGAAGATGCTTTCACCAGAAGTCAAAGAATGAATTTTACGAAAGTTTAATCTGTGGCTTCTACTCATCAAGAGATCCTTGGGTCAAGAGATTGCAAGGGCAAAGAAGATTACCTACCTGGCAATAGTAATTGACTCTGATCTGCAGAAGAGACTGATCCTTCACATGATGGGGAGAAAATGCTGAAATATTCTTGGCACCCATGTAACACAACGAAACACATTTTTGGTCCTGTCACCCAGGTTTTGAGACCAGTAGAAGAAGTTCCCTATAGCCTGAGAAGGGTGTGGTAGACACAGGCCTCATGCAGGGATGTCCCTCCCTCCTTGTTTGGCTCTAATTCATGCTCTGGGCTGCCTCTGTGTGAACGGCCTCATCACCAGGGTCAGACTTGGATGCCCCAAACAAGGCAGCACCTCCATGGAAGTCTCCTTCTCCTCTGCATGGGCTATGACATCACACTGGGCCATTGTTTCCACAAAGGCCCATTGCACCCACTTGCACCTGTCACTACACTCAGAGCAACTGGCACCCCTCTGTAAGAATAAGTCAAAGAGAAGACACATCTTTGTATTTCAAATCTCATGAAATCTAGTACCTCATTTTTCCAAGTTATAAGAATACTTGGCTTAAAATGGTAAAGAAAGATTCTTTTTAAAAAAATACTTAATTTTATTCTAAAAATGTGGATTACAAGTTGGGATTAGG
Organism: Carlito syrichta; assembly: GCF_000164805.1. Taxonomy (NCBI): domain Eukaryota; kingdom Metazoa; phylum Chordata; class Mammalia; order Primates; family Tarsiidae; genus Carlito; species Carlito syrichta. The sequence goes on along the minus strand of NW_006969439.1, from coordinate 11,120 downwards.
TATAAAAGTAATATATGTGCAGGTGAAGCTTGGACCTCCAAGTGGTCCTCATTTCCCCTAGTTTAAGATCAGAAACGCTTTATGGTGTTATGTACCACCCCCGTCCTACTCCTCCAGCAGTATCCATGACTATTGATCCCTCCCTTGTGTTATTGTGAGTAATTTTCAGGTCCCACTTATGAGTGAGAACATGTGATATTTGGTTCTTTGTTTCTTGGTAGAGCTCTAGGAATGATTATCTCGAATTGCATCCAATTTGCTGAGAAGTTCATGGTTTTATCCTCCTTTATGGCTATGTAGTATTCCATCATATATATTCATTAACTTTTGGTGTTTGCTTATTAATGTTGAGTAGAATCAAAAACACACGTGGGGTGTAGTGGCTCATGCCTATAGTCTCAGAACTTTGGAAGTTGAGGTATAAGGATTGCTTGAGTCCAGAATAGAAGACCAGCCTGAGCAACACAGCAAAGCCTCTTCTCTACAAGTAACAATTTTAGGAATTAGCCAAGCATAGTGGTGCATGCCTGTATTTCCAGTTACTTGGAATGTTGAGATAGAAGGATCTCCTGAGCCTAGGAAGTCAAGACTGCCAAGAGCCATAATTGTTATAATCATGACACTGCACTGTAGTCTGGAAAGCAGAGTGAGACCCCCTACTCAAAAAAAAAAATCCAAAACACACATGTTCCCTTCCTGGCCTGGATCTTGCCATCATCTTTTTCTCCTCCTCCTTCTCTTCTCTCTCTCTCTTGAATCTTCCCACAATGGCCTTCTCCTTACTGTTCCTCAGACATGCTAAGCTTACACCTGCCTCAGAGCCTTTGCATGTGACGTTGCATCAGGCAGAAACTCCTTCATCCAGATCTCACAGTCCCCCCAATTCCTCATTCAGGTCTCAGCTCAAATGCTATCGTCTCAGTGTGGAATGGACTCTGTGGCAATAAAATACCAAATTCCAATTTGGTTCTGGTATAACTTCACATAACATATAGCAGGTCCTAAAGGAAATAAAGATATTTTATCCCAAAATATATTTCTTTGACAAATTTTGAATTGACACTGCAAAGCCACCTCTTGGGGAAATTTGCCTTTGTAGTGAACACGTTTTTGAATTTTAGATTCAGGGTGTACACATGCATTTTCTCTACGTGGATGTATTAGGTAGTGGTGAGGACTGGGTCTCAGTTGGCCCACTCCCCAGATAGTCAACATTGTGCCCCACAGGCAATATATGGACCCTAAACCCCTCTCATCTTCCCCTTTATTGGTGTCCCCAATGTCTATTATTCTTATCTTTGAAGAACATCTTTTAAGGTTTAAAACACTTACCATCTATTCTCTCTGACCCTTACTTAGAGACCTCACCTACATTTCAAGAACTTTGGCTTCCACAACCACCCTTATCTTAATTCAAGAATTTATTTTACTGATTCAAAATTTTTTTTAACAGAGAGTAACTCTTTCTATAATTGTCAATCAGAAAATATTTGAATCCATCTGCAATCTCTAAATCCCCTTACTCACCCATTTCAAGATATCTCACCTTCATGAGCCCAACCAATGCAAATCTCACATGTATTGATTTATGTTTTGCCTGTAAGTTTTGACTTTATAAGAATATATAAAATCATGCTGTAATTCAGTCAACTTGGGCATATGTTCTCAGGAACTTTTGGATTGTGTCATGGGCCTAAATCATCATGTTTGGCTCATCAAATATTTTATATGGCTTGGATTTTTCATTAGTGATAAGTCACCCCAAACTGGAGCTTCAGAGAAGACTCAGGGCCTCCCAAGGAGACATGCAAACTCAGAACTGTAGTACCAACATGGGCCCTTTGAAAGCTCATCAACTTTGAGCTTCTCCTTGGGTGGCACTGGTAAAACCTCTGGAGCTTAGAACCTCATATTAGTTGATGGTCCTTTGGTTTATTCTGAATTGGTCTTTTACTAGGAAGGTGCTGCTTGGGATCTTAATTTTGATTCAGAGGTGCATACTAAAGGGAAAAAACTAAAATTAATCATCTCAATTGGCTTATCTATGCATTTGCTTGAGAAACTGAACTATCTTTTATAGATGAATGAAAGACTGACCTTCTCAGTTCCACTCCTCTGAACCCTAGTTCAGTTCCTTCCTTGGGAAAAAAAATAAAGACACAAATGAGAAAGGAAAAGGAGAATGATCCCCTTCAGGCACCCCTGTTGGTTTTATGGAGTACTTATTTGTAAATATTTGTGCAAATGAGAAAGTTTGACACATGCCAGGTTTTCCAGTACCCTAGCTGGTTACATTTCATGGTCTGTTCTTGTGCATATGTTTACTGATGGGCAAATTATTTCAAGAAAAAGTCAGAGCTCATAGGTTGATTTGCAACTATAGATTTTAAATACAGAGTCTCCTAAGTCCTCTGTTTCTCTATTTTCTTTTCTGCCTTTTTTGAATCTGCTGCTACTTTTCTACTGGCATTGAGATAAAAACCATTGTTTGGATTCAACTTTTTTCTTTTATGAAGTGATAAATTTGCATTGCTATATAATGACTAGAATTCCAAAGTAAAAGCTATAGGATATTTTGTTTGTATGTCTGTTTAGATATGTGTATGTGAATATACATGTATTTTGCTAGGGTGACTACAAGGTATACAACTGACTTCAAAAATAAAGGAGTACTCACAAATTAAGTAAATAGGCCCAAATACCTTTTAAGTTCATGTGACTTAAGTAAATATTTAATAAACTGCTTTAAACTTATTGATAAAATACAAATGTAAAAACTCAAACTTTAAGACTCTTAGAAAATGCAGGGGATATCCTTATGAAAATTGGACTAGGCAACCAATTATAGATCAAAACCCCAAAAGCCCATGCCATAAGTGATAAGATAGATAAGTGGGACCTCATCAAACTGAAAAGTTTCTCCAAAGCAAAAGAAACCATCAAGAGAGCAGGGAGACAGCCCACAGCCTGGGAAGAAATATTTGCCAACTGCATATCTGATAAAGGCCTTCAAATATGCTGAAGGAAAATAGTAAACAGATATTAAAAAGTGGACAAAAGACATGAATAGACAATTCTCAAAAGAAGACATATGAGCAGCCCACAGACACATGAGAAAATGCTCAGTCCTCACTACTCATCAGAGAAATGCAAATAAAAACCACATTGAGATACCACCTACTCCAGTAAGAATGACCATCATTAATAAAACAAACAGTAACAGATCCTGGTGAGGATATGGAGAAAAGGGAATGCTTCTACACTGTTGGAGGCAATGCAAACTAGTGCAGTCTCTGTGGAAAACTGTGTGGCAATTCCTAAAAACTAGAAATTGACCTTCCATATGACACAACAATCCTCCTTCTTGGTATATACCTGGAGGAATTAAATTACTTTACAAAAAATATACCTGCACATGCATGTTTATTGCAGCACTTCTTATAATCACAAAAACATGGAACCAACTGTGCTGCCCATTGAAACTGGACTGGATAAAAAAATGTGATACATATACTTGATGGAATATTATGCAGCCATAAAGAAGAACAAAATTGCAGCAACTTCGATGGATTTGAGTCTATAATACTCTGAAACAAAGAACTAAGTACCACAAATTCTCACCTATAGGCAGACCCCGAACATTTACCATAATACTATAAGAAAGGGATTGGCAGTAGCCAGAAACTACCGGGGTGGAGTGAGGGCATAACATTAATAAGGGTGCCCAATATCAAAACAGAAAAGATCAACAAAATTAGGTGGTTGCCCCAGAAGAATGCCACTCAGTTCTTACTGTCCACCAATGATAAAACTTTAAAATTATGGAAAATCAGCAAAAGGGACAAGAGACTGGAAAGGTATAACTTGAAAGAGGAAGATGGAAGGTATAGAGATCCTACTACAGTGACTATACTACGAGTGCCCGTCTTTAGGCCCATGGATCTAATGGTCGAGGCCAGTCCACGAAGAATATTTGCCAATGCTCATACATATCAGTTTCTATTAATAACTCAGTTTCTATTAATAGTGATTATGAAACATATTTATCTGCAGATGACTTGCGGATTAATCTTTGGCATCTGGAAATTACAGATAGAAGTTTTAATAGTGTGGATATCAAGCATGCCAATATGGAAGAGCTAACTGAGGTGATCGCAGCAGCAGAATTCCATCCAAACAACTGTAACACATTTGTATACAGCAGCAGTAAAGGAACTATTTGGTTGTATGACATGAGAGCATCTGCCCTCTGTGATAGGCATTCTAAACTGTTTGAAGAACTTGAAGATTCCAGTAACAGGTCATTTTTTTCTGAAATCATCTCCTCTATTTCTGATGTAAAATTCAGCCATAGTGGTTTGATATATGATGACTAGAGACTATTTGTCAGTCAAAATTTGGGACTTAAATATGGAAAACAGGCCTGTGGAAACATACCAGGTTCATGAATACCTCAGAAGTAAACTCTGCTCACTGTATGAAAATGACTGCATATTTGACAAATTCGAATGTTGTTGGAATGGATCTGACAGTGCTGTCATGACTGGATCATACAATAATTTCTTCAGAATGTTTGACAGAAACATAACCCTAGAAGCATCACGGGAAAACAATAAGCCTGGCATGGTTCTGAAGCCACGCAAAGTCTGCGCAAGCAGCAAGTGAAAGAAGGATGAAATAAGTGTTGACAGCTTCGACTTCAACAAGAAAATCCTCCACACAACCTGACACCCCAAGGAAAACATTATTGCTGTCGCTACTACAAACAATCTGTATATATTTCAAGACAAAGTGAATTAGGGTTGGCATTCCTAGCAGAAGAGCCCACTTCCTGCTTAGTTGAGATAGTTGAATCTAGCATTCGTACCTATAAGAGAGAGGTTCATTGTGGCACCCCTTTCCAGTGTTCGACAGTGTGCCGTTCGACAACGCATTGCATAGCTACGTGGAGAAAGGTCTGTGCTTCACCACTGTGGTCTTCTCCATGCCTGCTAGCCATTTAGGTGAGGGTAGGGCACTTTCAACTTAAATGACTTCTTGCACCGTCTTGCCTAGTGGACTAGATTGGACTGTGTCAGCATTGATTTACTCCACTCTCTATGCCTTCCATTGTGATGATGTCAAACCCAGTGAAAGCCTTCAGTCATGCAATGGGATTTAATTGTGTATCCTCATTACTGTAACATCTGTGGGGTACATCCCTTCCCCCATTTTAAAAAATTAAATGCAGCTCATTCTTACTGTGGCTTGTAGCATTCCTCCACTTCTGGCCTCCTGGACTCTTCTCCTTCATCTCTCTTACCCTTGCCCCCTCCACCCGGTCTTGGTGGTGGTATAGTAAAAAAAAAGAAAGAATGAAAGCACACAAAATGAGTCAGTTTGGGGTCAGTTATATAAAGAGGGTGTATGTTACGAACAAATGTTTTAATAGCAGTTGGCTGCAATCACTCTTTGGCATGTCTGGCACTGAAAATAAGGGAAAAAAAAAAAAAACCAAACCACTACTGAATAAAAGTGACAAAGAATGGAGAATCTGGTGTTCTTTTTATTTTTAACCTACCTCTTTAAACCAATATTTTGTATCATACCCTTGGCGCAGTGAAATGAAATAGGTTTTCATTGTTTTATTCGTATTTTTGTTAATTATTTTTAACAAGTGGAGAAGAAAGAGGTATTGGTTCTGGGCGAACATGTTTTGAATATATATTGGTATTATTAAGGATTTCACAATCTATACATACTACTAGAGTTTTTTTTTTACTGTGATTATTGAGGGTATTGGATACATTGTATCTATACTTTACTCATCATCTGTTAATGAAATTGCAAATGGGAACCAAAATTGTAGAATTAAATTTTGTGTGTGTGTGTGTGTTGGAGTCTCACTCTGTTGCTCAGACTGGAGTGCAGTGGTCACTCCCAGTCACTGCAGCCTCGACTTACTGGGCTCTGGCGATCCTTCTGCCTCAGCCTTCCAAGTAGCCGGAATTACAGGCATGTGCTACCACACCGGCTGATTTTTTGATTTATTGTAGAGATGAGGTCTCGCCAAGTTGCCCAGGCGGGTCTCGAACTCGTGGGCTCAGGCAATCCACTCATCTCAGCCTCCCAAAGGCGCAGGATTACAGGCTAAGCCACTGAGCCTGGCTTAGAACTTAATTTTTAAGGACTTTTTGCAGTGTTTAATTTCATTTTTGCCTTACAAAATTCTAAGTCAAAGACTTATAGAACATTTCTAACAACTTAAAAACTTCTTTTGTCATTCAAACATATAGCAGAAAACTAAAATCAAGTGATTTGCGTAGATAAAATTGACACTGCACTAAATACCTTTTTTTGTATTTGACTGCTATCAAATCAGAATGAGATGTACTTTGCCACAGATATTTTTCTTATACTTTTGGTTTTCCGAAGCTATATTAAAGTCAAACTTTTCAAGGTACAGTGTTCAAAAAGTGCTTAATGAACTCCAACAGCTGCCTCAAATAAAATCTGGTAAACTGTAAAAAAATAAATAAATAAAAATAAAGTAGAAAGCAAACCAAATTTTAAACAGCTGACAAATAAGGCAGAAGTTGGGACACTCTACCTACAGAGGAGAAAATATAAGCCTATCAAACTATTTTCCCAAGGACTGAGCAATACTTAAATAGTCAATACAATTGATTGGCTTCCAACCCTAGAGTCAACCTATGGGTAAAACATGGAATACTTTGCTGCAATTGCATAACACAGTGTAAAAGTTCACAGCACAAACAAAAGCAAAGGTTATTGGCAGGGATAAGCTGTGCAAGGGGAAAGGAAAGGCAGAGGAACTATGGGGACACAAAGGTTTTGTGCATAGAGAAAATCATAAGGTTAGGGTTTAAGTTGATAAAACAAGAAAATAATCCCATTTCTTGAGAAATATTGTCTGCATGTTGGACACTAAAGGTTGCAAATGCGTTATTCCACTTAACTATCACAAGCAATCATGAAACCAATTCCTTGAGTTAAAGACGTGGAATAGAGGCATAGGAAGACTGTGTAAATTACTCAGTGTTGCAGAGCTGATAAGTTGAAGAACAAGTATTCCACCCTGGTGATTCATTTCCAGAACCAACACTTTTAGTCACCATGCTACCACTTTCCCTCATCAGTAAAGCTAGCACGATTACATGAAGTTCTAAAACAAAAGCCACAAAATTAATGAAATTACTATAGTGTTTTGGAAAGAAAAGGGTGGGAAATGTTAGTGGGAGTAGGTATTAATCCTCCTTTAGGTCAGGGTGGTAAAAATCGTTTCTAAAATTGAATATGTTATGATACAGCAGGAAAAGCACAAAGTTTAGAATTTTGAAAGTAACATCAAAGTAGCTAAAAACTGTGGAATAGGAAACTGAGGTGAGAAGAGTTGAATTTCAGTACTATTCAAATTGTTATCTTGTTCATATAATATTTTAATAAAAAATTGAATAATATTTCTATTCATTTGAAAATAGTTTCAGCTGTGTAAATGCATCAAAACATGAAAATCATCTTTATATCACTCACAAATTTATTATGTTCGCCTTATTAGGATTATAATTTTTAGCTTAAAGTTCTTTTTAAAAAAATGTCAAACCAGGACTATATTTTCAGGGATCATTTCTATAGTTCTTTACTAGAGAAGTTCCTCTGAACATGTAGAGCACTGGAAACCACAAGATCTTTCCTGAGTGTGAAGCTGGCACTTGCTGGTGTTTTGCTGCAACCGCTGTTTAACGTTGGTGATAGTTCTTCTTTTCTTCCAGGAGAATAAGAGAGAGAGGACACCAAAAAACAAAACAAAACAAAACAAAAAGTCCAAAATTTTTCCCCGGTAATATTGCCAGGCATGGTAGAGGGTGCAGTACTATTAGAAGCAAACTGGGTCGGGTGTGGTGGCTCATGCCTGTAATCCCAGCACTTTGGGAGGCTAAGACAGGAGAATTGCTTGGGCCCAGGAGCTCAAGACCAGACTGGCAACATGGTGAGAACTTGTCTCTAGGAAACATTTTTTAAAATTAGTTGGGTGTGGTTGCATGTGCCTGTAGTTCCAGCAGCTCAGAAGACTGAGACAGGAGGATCATTTGAACCCAGGAGTTTGAGGCTGTAGTGGACCATGATTGTGCCACTGTACTCTAACCTGAGTAACAGACTGAGACTCCCATTAAGAAAATTAAACCTGTTTTAATCCTGCTTCTGAGAACCAATTCTGACTACAAAGGTTGAGCAATTCTCTGCAATCAGGGAGGAGGAACTTTAATCCTCTGGAAGTGTAATAAATAACTGAGAGCAAATGAATCAGGCAGCAGGGTGTCAGGAGAAGTCTGGTGGTCCTTCTGTGATGGTTTTCTTTTTATAGGCTTAATCCCATGAATGTTGCAGTAGGCACAGTGCTGTTCATTTTTAGCCCCGGCTAGCATATTTTTATACATGTTTATTACATAAAAGCAAGTGCATTTATGCTCTCTTTAAGATGGGGTTCTTAAATTTGAATGGCCTACCAGGGGCAACCAGAGAACCACTACCTGAGGAACTCAATCATCAAGCATACATTTATATCTATATGCTCTGTCTCTGTTTACCTACCTACCGGCTTACCTATTGATCTATTTTATCAACTCAAGTTGCTATAACAAAATGCCTTAGACTGGTGGCTTCATCAATAGATATTTATTTTCTACAGTTCTGGAGGTTGAGAAATCCAAGATTAAGGCAGATTCAGTTTCTTGTGAGAAACTTTTTCTTGGCTTACAGATGGATACCTTCTTTCTATGTCCTCAAGTGGGGAGAGAAAGCTCTAGTGTCTTTTTCTCTTCTTATGTAGACATGAGTCCTACCGGGGCTCTCCATCATCATGACCTCATCTAAAGCCAATGATCTCCCAAAGACCCTATCTCCTAATACCAACACATTGGGGGTCAAGGCTACAAAATATGTATTTTTAGCCAGGTTCAGTGGCTCATGCCTGTAATGCCAGCAACTCGAGCGGCTAAGGCAGGAGTATTGCTTGAGCCTAGGAGTTCAAGAGCAATGCAGGCTACAGTGTAAGATCTCATTTCTCCAAAAGTAGCTAACAAAAAACAACAACAACAACAACAACAACAAAACACTAGCTGAGTGTCATGGTAGGGGCCTGTAGTCCTACTACTTGCGAGACTGAGGTAGAAGTATTGCCTGAGCCCAGAAGGCTGAAGTTGCAGTGAGTTATAATCATGTCACTGCACTCTGGCCTGGGCAATAGAGTGAGACTATGACTTAGAAAAATATATGTGAATTTTTGAAGGGACACACCATTCAACACATAATTCTATCATCTATCTATCTATCATCTATCTCTATCTCTATATGTCTATCCATTCATCTCTCTATATAGAATAATAAAATCAATGATTTATAACTATCATCTCTACATTATTTTATTTTACCCTTTCAAAATCTTGTGAGGTAAACAGGCCATAATAAAAGCACTGATTTCACTGGGACTATTAAAAATTGAGTTAACTGCTTCTGATTATACAATCAATAAATAGTGGTGCAAGGAATTCAACCCAAATCTTCTCTGTCCTCCTTTCCACCTTCCCTCACACTTGCTAAATCCATTCCAGCACATTACCTTACTAACTACTCCCTGAGGACTCCAGGTAACCTTTCTCTGAGTCTTTGTAGAGAGTATTCCTTTTATCTGAAATACTCTTCACTCAATTGCCTTTCTGTAGCTTCTGTTCTTCCCAGTGAGTCTTGACCAAGTTTAAATGAAAGCACCTGCTTCCCCTCATACACAATCTCAACCCTCCATGTACTGTTCTATTCTTCATAGCATTTTTTACTGGCTAACTGCCATACAATTTACACATTTGTGGCTTCTTTTCTCCCTTTCAACTAGAATGGAAAGTCCACAAAGTCAAGAATTTTGCCTTTCTCATAATTGGTGTTGCTACCTACAATTGTCCATAGCATGCCCCAGATGCTAAATAAATATATCAAATTGGTAGATAAGTGAATGATCTGCCTTCCATATAGAATCTGGAACTTTCACAGGCACCTCATGATATGAAAAATAGATCGTATCTACCCATCCATCTATTCCTATGTATAGAATAATAACAACAATGATTTTTCAGTACTGTCCCTACATCATTTTATTTTATTCTTTCAAAAATATTCTGAGGTAAACAGGCCATAGTAAAACCACTGATTTCCCTAAGAAGTTTGAAAGTTGAGTCAACTGTTTATGATTATAAAATCAATAAATAGTGACTCTGCGACTCATACTATGACCCAGGCACTTAGGGAAGCCAAGGCAGGAAGATTGCTTGAGTCAAGGAGCTTGAAATGAGCTTGGACATCATAGTTAGACTTCGTCTCCACACACACACACACACACACACACACACACACACACACACACACACACACACAATTACCAAGGAATAGTGATGCCCCCTTGTAGTCCCAGCTACTTGGGAGGCTAAGGTAGAAAGATAACTTGAGCCCAGGAAGTCAGGCTACAGTAAGCCATAATTGCGACACTGCACTCCAGCCTGAGAGACAGAGTAAGACTCTGACTCAAACGTGTAAAAGAAAAAAAAAACACTTTATATTTTTGCCAAAGTATTCATGTTCATTTATCTGAGACAGATGGCTAGAATAGACCTGGGCCTGTTACTGTTACTTGCTTCATTTCCCTCTTCACTTACCTCCTCAGCATCCCCACCATCAGCTCCTTTAGACCAAGAGCTCACTATTTCACCTTGGCCTGGATCATTCCATTGTCTAAGCCTCCTTGCCTCTGCTTTGGTACCATTTAATCCTTCCTTTTCACAAAAGTCACAGGGATGTCTTTAAACCTATGTGTAATCTTTTTACTTACAATTCTTGCATGACTTACAATACCTTCAAGAAAATGGACAGATATCCTATCATGGTATTTAATCTATCCATGTTCTGCCCTTGCTGAGCCCTGCAGGTGCATCTCCCAGCTTTATTTTCACTATTTAGTTACATTCGACCACCTGGCTGGTATTCCTTTGGCTGGCATCTCCCTCCCTTCCCAACTTTCCAAATGCTATGGCTTTGACCTGAAATAGTCCTTCTCCACTTGACTGTTCCTTGCT
>NW_006969438.1:0-498 GCF_000164805.1 Carlito syrichta | reverse complement strand
TTATTTTAGTCAGAATTTATCAGCTGCAGAGTATGTTTTTTAGAATTACCCTCTTGATCTCTTCTGATGCTTAGTACTTGTCACATCATTCCTGCAAGGGCCTGACAGATGATGAAGCTAACAGAAGCGGGTAACTGTAGGAGAAAGGAGAGTGATAGGGACTATGGGAAACTGGAGAGTGTAGGCTGTCAGCTCTGGCTCATTGCTGTCTGCTCTCCCAGGGTCTCAAGAGAAGGAAGACATCAGCATTTATTTTTGTGTGCATAATCCTTAGATTTTTGAAAATAAGGCTTGGACCAAATAAAATGTACCCACCAACTCCATTTAGTCCATGGTCAGCTGCTTGTGATGCTGGTGTAGAGTGGCCACATGGGCAATGACCTCTGTCTTCCTCACAGCTGGGGCCAGCCATAAAAGGAAAAGTTGATACTTACTATAAGGGCAGCGTTAGGAGTTGCAGCCCCCAAAGCTCCACCCCAGTGACTGTAGTGGTGTCTC
>NW_006969437.1:0-6533 GCF_000164805.1 Carlito syrichta | reverse complement strand
ACCAGATCAACTGCTCTTTTCTAACAGATAGACTGATACTCCACTCAGTGTCCTCAACCTTATTCTGAACCTCCCACCCAAAGCCCTCCTCCATGGCCCCAACAGATGCTTGAAATCTCAAATCATGTCAAATATCCCAAATCCTAATCCAAACTTTCCAATTTCTCATCCTCAGTCTTTTTAGGGCACCATTCTGCCAGGCCACACCTCCCTCCCCACCTCTGATTTCAACAACCCAACTGGTGGGCAGGTCTCTCAAGAATCCTGACCAGCCCCAACATGAGCAGACATAAAAGCAAGAAAACTAGATGGCACATTCGGTTTCTCGTTCCTATGTCTTATTTTTGGACTGTTGAGAGCATACACTGACTTTGTGAAAACAAAAGGAAGAGACAAGGGAAGAACACAAATATTTGCACTGCAGAGGAAGCCAGTGTGGTGCTGGGTCAGGGTCCAGGCAAGGTCATTCAGTGTAAGAGCAGTCAGAAATTATCCAGTCACTAGAAGGTAAACCTTCCACGCCACTTGATACTTAAAGAGCATTTTAATTATGCATAAGTAGAACAAGTTTGGCAAAGAGGGCGACTAGTCATGATTCTTTGCCTTTTCTAGCTTCTGGAGGCCACGTCATTCCTGGCCTCACATCAAACTCAGGCTCACGTCATTATCTTTTTCTTCTAGAGTCAAATCTCTCTCTGCTTCCCCCTTATAAGGACACTAGTGATTCCATCAGGGTTGAGCCAGATAATGTAGGGGAATCTCCCTACTTGAAGATGCTTAACTTGATCACATTTGCCAAAGTCCAATTGCCACATAAAGGAACAATCACAACTCACAGGATGTAGCCCCTGGATTTATTGGGAGCTCTTTATGTGGCCGACCATAGCATAAGATAAACTTCAAAATATTCTATCTTTATACATTGAAGTTTTTGAAAAAATTCTCCCTTTCCAGTCCTGTGTACTTGAGCATGATAGTCTTGTCCCTTAGCCATCCCTCCTTATGCTCCATCAGCACTATGTGAGGGTCACACAACCTTTCACCTCCTCTGACATTTGCACTATTAGCCAACGTGGCCACCAGTCATGTTGGAAGGTGATAAACTTGGATTGAAAATGGCATGGGTTAATATGTCATATACTCATTGGTCAAGTTAATGGCCTGTAGCATTAACAAGATTACAAATCATTGGCCAGGACCCCTCTTGTGAGACTAATCTATGCCATAGATAACTACTATAAATGCTAGACTCACCAGGAATGAAGTCATAATGTACTTTAAGCTGAAACCAACAGAGCACTCATTCCATTTTTCACAGATTCACTTAATTCATTTGTAAAAAAACATGGTCACTGACATTCTAGTGGATGAAGTGGCTGTTTCTTTTATGGATGAGATAAGGAAATTTTTAACAGCGATTACCATGGAAAATCCTGTGATAATTTAAAATCTAACTTGCAACCATTGTAAGTGGTTATGGTGTAATTTCTACTTATAAATCCCGCACAGTATCTGCAGGATGACTGGGAAATCTTAAAAGGGAACACCAGATTTTTAAAAAAGATGCATTTATAGCAGTGACTGTAGATGTGTTACTAATTATAAATCCAGTACTTGATGACAATCATTTTCAGGAGAACCCCATACCATGCTTTAAAAGCAAGCTGTGCTCATCTGAACCTGGTAGAGGTGGACAGTGTAAAACTCAGCACTCACTTGGGAGACCTCACCCTACCCTGCATTCACCACCTTCCCCCAGAAAAGAGTTCTAGAACCTTTTCTGGTCTGTCCCCTCTATGCTCAGATTCTCTTCCCCTGGTTCTTCACATGTCCTCAGCTCAAGCCTCTATATCCCTGGCACCCTATTGTCTTCCTATCTCTCCTGGCTTTCTCGCCTCCACTGGAGTCTGTTCTCCCTGTCCCTGTGTGTTCTGTGCCCTATGCCAGTTGGGCAGGATGTTGCCCTATGCCAGTTGGGCAGGATGTCTGGTGCTCCCTCCTGACTCCTGTCAGGGAATTAGTGTGTGTCTTAGAGAATCTTATCCTCCCCTCATGTCCACATCTCCCCCCTTCATGCCCATACAAGTTGGAAGAATGGCACTAACTTCATCCACCAGTCCCACTTGCTCTTCCCTGAACAGGTAAGTCAACCTCCCACTCAGAGTCCTCGGAAATCAACCACATCCTGATCTCCTCCCCAAAGAAAGTCCTCACCTTTCCTAATTACGTCTTCCTAATGTTAAATCACACCTAACACCTTGGATCCCCACTCAAACAGTTTCTCATGCCCAGTTGGTCTTCTCTGACTCCAATATCCAGGCTACCTCTCACTACCCACCTCTGGTTTCAACAGTGAGCCTGGTAGGCAGGTCTCTCAAGGATCTAGACCATACCCAATGTGAGTTGACTTCTAAGGAAGACCACTGAGATGGGAGATTCTATTTCCTAATTCCCACGTCCCATGTGCAGATTCTCTGTAGTACACTCACGCCGACTTCTGAGGACAGAAAAGAAAGTCAAGAGGTGAGAACATAGGTGTGTGCCTATGGAAAGATGCCAGGGTGGGTGCTGTCAGGGTGCTGGATGAGGCCATTTAGGGCTGACAACAGCCAAGGTCTGTTTGTCCAGCAGAGGGCGCAACTCTACGCCTCTGAAGTATTAACTCAAATTTCATTTATGTGCAACTGACCCAAGACTGGCAGTTAGGTCTTTGCTGTGTTGAGCCCTGGCCTTTTCCCACTTCTGGAGGCCACATCCTTCCTTGGCTCAGACCCTGGTATCCCATCACCTTTTCACTCCAGACCTAGACTTACCTCACCTTCCCCACCTTGTGAACTCAAATCTCTCTTTGTCTTCCCCTTACAAATAGGACTTTTGTGATTCAATTTAAGCTATAGATAGACAATCCAGGAGGATATTTCAACATTAAAATCCTTAACTTTATCACTTTTGCAAAGTGTCATAGAAAGTAAAATTCCCAGTTCACAGGGGGTTGTTCTGGGTTTATTGGGGCCCTTATCTGGCCAATCTCAGCTCTAGAAAAACTTCAAGATGTTCTACCTTCTTATACAGAAGCTTTTTATAAAAACTCACTTTTCAGTCCTGTGTTCTTTATCATGATGAGATCTTACCCTCTTAGTTATACTGTTACAAGCTGAAAAGAGACCATTTTAGTTATATTAAATATTAAAAGTTATTTAGAAAAGATGTAGGAACTTGTACTAAGATGAGTTGGGCTAAATGTAGAAGCCGTTTGAATTAAAAAGTGAACATTTTTTCCTTGTCCCCCCACTTCACTGTCCTTAGATCTAGTAACTGCTGCTGATACTGAAGGGATAACAACCATCTTCATTGAGCCATCTTCATTGATAAGCAGGAGACACACACACAAAGGCTACATCTCTGGAAAAGTCTCCACCAGAACCAGATTTAAAAAATGGGTTCTGATGAAGCTTTCTAAAACCCAGAAACGTATGCTCCATTGGTCTCTAAATGACAACTGCTTTCTTTTGTGTCTTTGTATTAGTTTTATGTACTGTACTTAAACCTTGTGAACCAGAACTCCCGGAATAAGCAAAAGACTGTAACCAACTAGGAAGCACACAGCCCAAGTTTGTTCAAGGTAATTGCAATTTAGAAGAATTGCAGGGTGGATGTAATCTAAACACCAGTTTGCTACAGTAACTGTTTGGGGTCTTAACACTGATTAAAAAAGTAGCTGAATAATGGTCATAAGACACATGGTCATTAATCAATAGTGGGAAAAAGATAAGAATTGTATGTTTTATTATAAATACTGGAAGGAAACTCTGCTTAAATGAATAGGTTTTTGGTGGATACACAGCCTATTCCTTGATCCCATGATATCAGAATAAAACTCCTTACTTTGCCCAGCTTTCTGCCTCTCATATTTGGTAGCCTGCAAGGGAAGCAGCTAATTGTTGGATCCAGCTGTAACATTTGGTGTCTCCGCTGGGACCCCAGCTGCTTGAAACTGACCAGCACTGATGGACTGCTCCCCAGAGATTCTGGTGGCTCCAGGGACTCTCCGAGAAGTGCTCCTAAGAATGTGACCACCAGTTCCTCTGTAAAGACAAAGCTGGGAGAATGGGACTTTGAAGCGCTCATCTTTGGAAAGCAGACACACTTACCAATAAGTCAAAAACCAGAATGTAAGCCAGAGGTGTTGGATGGTTTCCCATTTGGATCCTTTGAATCAATTTGTAGGCTCCAGGGAAATGCAGTCTTGGCCCATTGGTGCTTTGAGGATACGTTTTGGTTTGTATTTGTACTCTGTAATCCTCAGGGTTTTTGCTGGTAAGCAATTTGAATAAGCCCTCTGTTTTCTTTTTCTTTCTTTTTTCTGATTTTGTTTCTGGTTTTGAAATAAAGGCATGCTAAAAAATCCCTAGGACCCCAGTGGCTGAACCTTGGGGTTTGGTTTTGTGCGCACATGTCAGATCAGGTCTTTGAACAGTTATCAGCATCTGCTGGAAGCCATTCTGTGTCCATAAAGTTCTTGTCAGAAACTTGTCAGAGAAAGAAGTCTTTCTTTGTTATGAATCCAGGCTTCAGTCCAGGGTCGTAGATAAGAGACTCTTCCCTTTAGTCTGTGCACATAGACACTCTCAGGTGATTGAGGGTCTTGTGAGGGTGTCAGAGAGTTGTCCGTATGACATGTAAGAGCCTCATAGAGAACATCAAAAACATCTTGTCTGAGAACCATGTCCTGTCCAGGAGCCGCAAATAAGGATTGGTCATCTGGTGCTCTGTTGTCCCATAATTGCCTCTGGCATTCATTGGGAAAACTGAGATACGTAAGAGGGAGAGAAATGACTATAGATGTTACAGCCAGCAGAAGCTGTCTCCATAAACAGCACATTCTTGATTCATCACATTCTTTTAGGCTTTGAGACCAGGCTCAGCCACCAAACTTCACTGACTCTCCTCCAAAACTTTCAGTCACTGCCCAGTTTCCTCCTTAATTTCACTATTTGTTTCATATTTAAAAGAGATTCAAAGGCATGCCAGATTTTCCTGGAACTCCAGTTGGTTAAATATTGAGGCCTATGACTGTGCACAATTTTTTTTTTTGAATCAGAGTCTCACTATACCTCCCAGGCTGGCGTGCAGTGGCACGCTCATGGTTATCGAAACCTCGACCTGCTGGGCTCAGGGGATCTTTCCATCTAAATCTTCCAAGTAGCTGGAACTACAGGTGCACACCACCACGCCCGGGTAATTTTTATTCATTTATTGTAGAGACCAAGTCTCACCAAGTTGTCCAGACTGGTCTCAGACCCCTGGACTCAGGCAATCCTCTCTCCTTGACCTCACAAATGCTGTAATTACAGGCTTGAACCACTGTGCCTGGCAGTTATGCATATTTTTAAAGCTGATGAGCAAATTACAAAAAGAAATTCTTAGGGCTCAAATGATTAACCTGAAACTACAGATTTAAATAGAGGCTCCTAAAGTCTCCGTTTTCTGCCTGTTTTGAACTTGTTGGTAACTAAGCTACTGGTATTGAGATAAAGCTCACTGTTTCAAGATAAATGAAAATGTGTATATAATCAACCAAGTTTATCTAAAAATATAAACATTGAAGACTCATTTTGAAACTGAAAAAAAAAAAGTTAAAAGTTTTGAAAATTAAACAGCCATAAAAACTGCTTTATCTCTATTTGGGGCCACCGTTTTTATTGGACTGAGCGTAGGGACATGCAAAGTTTAGTCATGCAAACAGGTTTCAGTTTTGTCAGAGATATACTTTGGATTCGAGTATCTTTTGTAAAATGGTGCGTTGATTGGTATTTCTTGTTAAAATTCAAAAGAAAAAGCTATTAAATCTTTGTTAATGTGTATGTATGTAAATTTAAATGTGTTTATATACATGTTGTATGTTGTGTCTAGCATGCTACCAAATGGATTTATAAGTAAATGAATACTCATAAATTAAATAAGCAGATCTAAAGGCTTTCCAAGTTCACATAACTTTAACAATATTTGGTAAGTGAAAATAGCTTTAAAATTATTGATAAAGTAAAAGTGTCTTTGGAATTGTTAGCATACATTTTTGTCTGGGCCAACTCATTAAATAAGTTTTACATTTGCTTGTGCTAGTTATTTTATTTTTGTATTTATTTATTTATTTATTTATTTATTTTTTAGTCAGAGTCTCACTCTGTTGCCCAGGCTGGAGTACAGTGGCATGCTGGGCTCAGGTGATCCTTCCACCTCAGTCTTCTAATTAGATGGAACTACAGGCATACACCACCACACCTGGCTTATTATTTTATATATTTATTTATTGTAGAGATGAGTTCTCACCAAGTTGCCTAGGTTGATCTCGAACCCCTGAGCTCAGTCAATCCTCTCACCTCGGCCTCCCAAGGTGCTGAGATTACAGGCTTGAGCCACCGTGCCCAGCCTGTGCTAGATATTTTAAAACATCAGTGTTTGGCATGAGGTTACAAGACTATAAACCTAGTCAAGACCAGAATACTCTTTATTTATACGAATTTTTTTTAAAC
>NW_006969436.1:0-1037 GCF_000164805.1 Carlito syrichta | reverse complement strand
AAAGAGCAATGGGCAGAAAGAAACGGAGAGGTCAAGTTCCTGTGGGCTGTAGATCAGTTTCATCATTTGTTGTGCTCAATCAGTTGTGTTCAGGCCAGGGCCCAAGGTACTGAGAAATTTGAACAGTTATTTACTGGAGTGGAACTATGGCCTTAAAAACATATTACAGAACTCTGTTATTTATTAACGATGAATGTTTCATTGACTTAAATGGTGGACAACCAAAGTCTTGGAAAACCAAAATTTGAAATTTAAATTTGCAAAGGATAAATTATATTCAGATGAAACAAAATGCAGTAATATATATATAAATTGTTGTACTCTGTGCCAGGTAACAACAGTTGTTTCAATCTACCCTGTACAAATGTGGAAATGGGGGGAATCTAAGTTAAGGAAAATCAAAACATCCTAGATATATGCTTCATCTTCTTTCTGACCAGTCTTCTTCCTCCCATGTTTTTAAAACCCTTTTCCCTTTTTGTAAAATTATGTACTCAAAAGTGAACAATTTAAAAGGGAATTCAACAGTGAACAAACATAATTTAGCAGATTAGTGCTCTACAACACTACATTGAAGGAGCTTATAAAATGTGCCTTTTTGTGTGGAAGAGAGAAGATCAAATGTAGAAGTCACATACCCACTGTCTTATGCAATGGGCTATGACTTGGCTAGGAGAATGTGGACAGACTTAAGGGTTACCATTTCAGCATCTCTTTAATCAGGATCTCTTGCTTTTAATGGTGATCTCATTCCTTGCCTTTTCTCTTGGTATTGGCACCAGGAATGCATCTCCAACTTTCCTTTGTAACGTTTAGTAGCCTTAACAAATCCTCCTTGCTCCTGTGGAAACCTTCCTCATGTTGTTATTCAGAGAAACTGAACCATTCAGTGAGACTGTGTTTCCTCATAGTACCCAGCTCAATTTTGGTTAAAAAGAGAAAAGATAGTAGTGAATTGAAGAAAAGGGAACACATGACAAGGTATATTCTTATAAAATCAAGTCTGCACCAATTCAGGGGAGTGAAGAGAGGACAGG
>NW_006969435.1:4073-7363 GCF_000164805.1 Carlito syrichta | reverse complement strand
CCAGGCCCTCACTCAGGTGGGCTCAGCGTGTAACTCAAACTGCCCTCTCCAGGTCCCAGGTCATCTGAAGGGAGCAGGCCTTGCAGTGGGGACAAGAGAGGGGTGTAAATGCCTGGTGCAAATGATCAGGCCTGTCACGCCGGCGCTTTTGAAGGCCGAGGCTAGAGAACGGCCTGAGTCCCCGGGTTCAAGACCAGCCCCAGCACCTTGGTGAGACATCGTCTGTACAAGAAACCAACAAAATGAGCCGAGCATGGTGGCACATGTCTGTAGTTCTGGCCACTTGGATGGCCATGGCAGGAGGATTGCCAGAGCCCACTGCAGTGGAGGCTGCAGTGGCCAAGAGTGGGTCCCTGCGCTCCGGCCTGGACCACAGAGGAGGACTCTGAATAAGAATAATAATATGAACAACCACCACCTCAACCACAGACCGAATCCAGGGCTCAGCCTGGCATCCTGGCCCTTTGGAGGCCAAGGCAAGTGGACAGCCTGAGCCTGTGGTTTCAAGACCAGGCTGGAACACTGGGTGAGACTTTGTCTCAGCCATCAAAATTAAATGCAAATATTAACTGGGAGTGGTGGTGAAGGCCTGCGGTTCCATACACTATGGGGACCGAGATGTGAGGATCGCCTGAGCATGGCAATTGGAGTACGCAGTGGCCAATGTCATTCCCTTGTGCTCCGGCCTTGGCAAGAGCATGGGATTCTGACTCCAAAGAATAATAATCACCATCACCAACACCAGCACCACTCCTGCCGCACAGCATGAGGACTCACACTCAGGGATGGGAGAGGAAAAGGCACTTTCCCGCTTGTCATTTGTGGGAGGTGTCAAAGGTGGCCACTGGACACATCTGTTCCGTGCCTTCGGGCACACATTGCAGAATGCCTGCCTCCACCCTCCACACGTGTGCCCCATGGCAAAGTCACATGTGAGCTCAAGGAAGAGATGGCCCCAAGTTAGGGTGTTTGACGAGCACAGAGCAATCAAGCTGGTCCAGCAACCCTGCAACCAGACCAGGTTCTGATAGACTGGTCTGCCACCTTCAGGCGAGGGGAGAGCCCCTTCCTCTCTTGATCTCTCCATCATCCTCTGTCCATGCAGACATTTCCCTGGGGACCCACAGATGCCTGTAGTGATGCACGTGGGAGGTGACTTTTTTCCGCTGGAGTCTCCATCTGATGGACTGGTGCATGGCTCCACAATCGTGGCTCTCTGGGCCTTGACCTGCACAGCTCAGGCATTCCTCTTGCCCCAGCTCCTGAGCAGGTGGGATTCCATGGGCCATCATGCCTGACTCGATTTTTGGTACCTCTCACCAAGACATTGTCTGGCCACTTCTCTCGGCTGACAGCCGTGAGACACAGTGCCTGGACTGGACTCACAAGTTATGTCAGCGGGAGTGATGCAAAGCAACGCCCAGGGTTGGAGGCCACCACATTACATGTAGCTGGAACCACAGGCACCACCACGCACCACTCCAATGTTGGAGCCATGGGGAATGACGAGGTCTCACTATGTGGCCCAGATTGGTCTCAAACTCTCAGACTCCAGTGGTCCCCCACCTCGGGCTCCCAAAGCCACAGCACAATTGTCTGCCGATCCACCATCATTGGGAACTCTAGGTCCAAGGCTGAGGCCTCCTTCCACAAAGATCTCCGTCTACTCACGATGATCCCAACTCCATACACAAATGGAAGATCTTCATTTCTTTCCTTTTTTTGAGTCAGAGTCTGACTCTGTTGCCCAGGCTGGAGGGCAGTGGCTAACTCCCGGCACTGCAACCTCAGTCCATGGGGCTTCAGCAAGCCTTCTCCCCCAGACTTCTGAGGAACCGGAATGAAAGGGGTGCACCACCATGTCTGGCTCATTAGGGATGTAGGGTAGAGATGAGTTCTCACCATGTTGCCCAGGTTCATCTCAGACCCGTGGGCTCGGGCTGGGCGCTGGCCTCAGCCCCTAATTTGCTGTGATGATGAGGCTGAGCCCCTGAGCCCAGACTCTATCCTTCGAGAAAATGAACCAGAAGGCTAGAGGTGGCAACCCACGACTGTATTCCCAGCTGTCTGGAAAGTCGAGGCAGGAGGATGACTGGAGCCCAGGAGTTCAGGGCCACCCAGGGTCACGCAGGTAGACTCCATCTCTGCAACCATCCAAACAGGTGGTCTGGGGTCATGGTGCCCATCGTACCGGCCACTCTGGAGGCTGATTGAGGTGAATCGCCAAAGCCTGCTATTTCAAAGCTGGTGGAGAACGAGGGTTGTTTCCCTGGGTCCCAGAAGTGGCCACAGAGCCAGACCCTGTCTCCTAAAAACATTGGAATCATTCACAGATTCTTAACTGCGCCTGGTGTATTCAAATGGTGACGGACTTCAGAGCCAGAGAAAATGGGTCTGGCGGTGAATAAATGTCCCCGAGTGAGGGATGTGTCTCCGTCAATTTTTGTGGAAGGTCCTCATTGCTGAGTCGGGAGACTGGACTGCCTGGGGCACATTTCTTGGCTCAAAGAGGAGAGCTGGCAGGAACCCGACCAGGGAGCCTCAGGAACTCCACACCAAAGTGGGGGCAGACATTGGGGGAGTTGGTGCTAAAAGATGCCAAACTTGAGGGACACCACATGTGGGGGTTGCTGGGGGGAAAGTCTGAGGACTGAAGAATTGCAGAATTTATTTATTCCTTCCTTCTTTTCTTTTCTTTCTTTCTTTCTTTCTTTCTTTCTTTCTTTCTTTCTTCCTTCCTTCCTTCCTTCCTTCCTTCCTTCCTTCCTTTCTATCTTTCTTTCTTTCTTTTCTTTCCTCACTAGGTTGCCCAGACTGCTCTCAAACCTGCCAACTTGGGTCATCCTCTCAGGCTTGGCCTCATAAATTGATGCAATTACAGGCTTTCCATTTGTTCGACATCCTGGTCTTCCTGCCTGGTCTTGAACTCTGGGTCAGAGAAGATCTTCCTGGTGAGGCCTGCCCTCTCCCATGTTTTCCTGGGTTTTGCTTCGGTCTTGATATTGTTTCCAGCCTGGTCTCGAGCACCTGAGACCTGGCCATCTTCCCATCTTGGCCTCCCCAAGTGCCAGGAGACAGGCGTGAGTCACCCAGCCATCCCCTCCCCAGAAAGTTTTGAGAGTCACACACTCCCTTTACGGATTTGGACCCTGGGAGGATTGCCTGGGTCCAACCTGGGGAATGAAGCGGGTGGAGGGATGGGCACCACGATGGAGACACAGCTTTGCCAAGTGCTCCCAATATAATGGGCTCATAGGGTGATTCCGGCCACCCTCTCTGGATTACGTGTC
>NW_006969435.1:2510-3339 GCF_000164805.1 Carlito syrichta | reverse complement strand
CACCACAACCACAGTCTAGGCTTAGGGGTTCAGCCTGGCATCCTGGCCTTTCGGATGTCCAAGTGAATGGATGGCTTGAAAATGCAGGTTCGACACTATCTCGGGACCTGAGACAAGACCTCGTCTTGACCATCAAAAATAAATCCAAATGTTAGTGGGGCATGGTGTCGCAAGCCTCTGGTTCCAGCCACTCGGTGACCCAAGGTGGGAGGATCACATGTGCCAGGTAGGTGTAGCCCATGGTGGACATAAGTTTGACCCTGTGCAACAGACTGGGCAACAAAGCAGGGTTCCAACTCCAAATAATATTCAGCACCACCACCACAACCCCTGCCACACAATGCAAGGAATCACCTTCAGGGATGGGAGAGGAAAGGTCACTTTCCAGCCTGTCGTTTGTGGGAGGTTTCAAAGGTGGTCTCCGGGTACGTCCATCCCATGACTTTGCCCATGTGTCCCAGAAGGCCTGCCTCCACCCTCCACACTTGTGCCCCATGGCAAAGGCACGTGTGAACTCATGGTACAGGAAGCCCTGAGTTAGGGCAGCTGTCAGGCACAGAATGAGCAAAGCAGAGCAGCAATGCCATAGCCAACCGAGGTTCTTGACACTCGGTCTGCCACCTTTAGGTGAGGTGAGGGCTGCTTCCTCATCCTCCGACCACGCGGACCTATTGTTGGGGAGCTGTGAATGCTCATCGTTATGCACGTGGGAGGCATATTTTTTGTTGCCAATATCTCCGTTGGACTGACGGGTGAGGCAGCATGATTGTGGCTCCCCGGGCCTCAACCTGTGGGGCTCAGGTGGTCCTCCCGCCTCGGCCCCTGAGAA
>NW_006969435.1:0-779 GCF_000164805.1 Carlito syrichta | reverse complement strand
AATTCCTCCAGCTTAGCCCCTGATCAGTCAGGACTTTGGGGGCCACCACCACCCACCTGATTTTCGGAACTTCTCTCTGAGATGAAGTCTGTCACCATTGCCTGGGCTGGTCTCCAACCCTTGGCTCAGGCAGCCTCCCACCTCAGCCTCCCAGGGCGCGGGGCCGACAGATGTGAGCTACAGTGCCTGACCTGGACTAGCATGTTCTGTAGGTCAGAGTGATGCAAAGGAATGCCCTGGGATGGAGCTCATCAAATCCCGTGTAGCCAGGACCGCAGGTACCACCATGGGCGACTCCAGTGTTTTCATTCTGGGAAGGACAATGTCTTGTTATATTTCACAGGCTGGTTTCGAACTCCCAGGTTCAAGCGGTCCCCCACCGCGGCCTCCCAAAGTCTCAGTCCAATTGTCTGCAGATCCATCATCTTTCAGGAACTCTAGGCCCAAGGCTGGGACCTCCTTCCCAAATGATCTCTGTCTTTTCAAGATGACCACAACTCCAAACAGAAATGGATGCTCTTCTTTTTTTCCTTATTTCATTTTATCTTTGAGTTGGAGTCTCACTCCATCGCCCAGGTTGGAGGGCAGTAACTTGATTTTGGCCACTGCTACCTTGGTCCACCAGGCCCCCTTGAGCCTTTCCCCAGCCTTCTGAGTAGCTGGAACAGCAGGCGCATGCCACCACACTTGGCTCATTTGGGATGGAGGGGAAAGACGAGCCTCGCCATGGTGCCTGGGTGGGCCTCAACCCATGGGCTCAGCTGCCCACTGGACTCGGC
>NW_006969434.1:2165-2922 GCF_000164805.1 Carlito syrichta | reverse complement strand
AATTTTCTGTAATTTGAGGTCACCTGAATCGAGGAATTTTGTACCTATATACCATTTGATCCTGGGGAATATGATTATGATCGCAGATGGTCTCAGGAAACAAAAGGATTTCTAGGGTCAAATCCTTGATTACAACTAACAAAAGGAACAGAAAGATCCTGAGGATCTGTAATGACAGATTTAGAGTATCCACGGAGCAAGAAGCTCTAAAAGTGTAGGGACCCAGAAGCCCAGATTGCTGATTAAACATTATCAAGAGTCCGTGTAGATTCCGGAAAATGAGAATTTCTAGAACCAGATTTTCTTTTTATTCTCAGTAAGATGCCCTGATTTTTCCTGCCTATTTGGATTCCAAATTGTGTATATCAAAAGACAGAAGCCCAGAAGTTTCTTAGGTTAGGATTCCATGATTCCTGGTTACCATTAAAAGTATGTAGTAAACATTTGGCAAGTGCAAAACCTTTCTCCCATCTCAAAATAAAAAGAGACACGGAAGAGGAAGGATTACAATTTTCACCTTAAGACCAGAGTTACATCCAAATATGGCAAGAAGATTCTTTTTGTCCTGGAATCTGGCCTTAGTTGTTCTGAGGAACCTAACGGACTTGGAGTGCCCAATACCATTTACAACTTTTAAGATGACCAGAATGTTCCCGGAGTCCTGAAATGACTCATTCATAATATCCGAATGTTAAATTGTTCAGAAAACTTTTGGGAGCTCGAAGATCTGTTTCTTGTTTGTCCAATAGCAGATAAC
>NW_006969434.1:0-746 GCF_000164805.1 Carlito syrichta | reverse complement strand
ATATGAGGACTCCCTTTCCCCAGAATCCTGTTTGGAAACCCTGATTATGTTGTGCCATTACCAAGATGTCATGTAGATATTGTGACGGAGGAACCGTGTAAAAGAGGCTTCTTAGTTCTCCTTAGATAGAGATCATGTAGATTCTCCATATGAGGACTGCTATTACCAATGTTCCAGTTTTTAAACCCTGATTCTTGTTTAGCCCACAGCAGATAAACTATTTACTTTAAGGACTGAGTACTGCTATAACCCTGATTTTTTTTCTTCCTTGGCAAGGGGCTGTGTATTTTCCTGTATATTAGGACTCTCATTAGTTATATCCTGCTTCGAAACTCTGATTCTATTTAGAACATTCCCAGATGTTCTGTTGATTTTACTCGTGTAACCCAGATGTCTTATTCTTTCTTAGCAAAAGTTCATGTAGTTGCCTGTAAATAAGGACTCCATTTTCCATATTCATGCTTGAAAACACCATGATTCGTGTTTAGCCCATAAAAAGATGACATTAAGGTTTTTTATGATTGAGCACCTGAGTAACGCAGATTCCTTATTCTTACTTAGCAATAGGCAGTGAAGTGTCCTTTATGTGAGGACTCCCATTACCCAGAATCCTACTTCAAAAACCTGATTCGTGGTTACGTCTTAGGAAGACAGCCTGTAGTTTCTGGGATTGAGGACTTATATAAGGAAGATTCGTTATAGTTCCTTAGCAATATGATGTGTAGTTTCTTGTATATGACGACTTG
>NW_006969433.1:2619-3379 GCF_000164805.1 Carlito syrichta | reverse complement strand
CCAACTAGCTGACTGGTTTTTAAGCCAGCTGGCTGCCCAGGTGGCCAACCCGCTGTCTAGATCACTGGCTGCCTAGCCAGCTGTCAGCCAGGTAGTTAGTTAGTTAAGACAGCTGGCTAGCCGTATAGCCAACAATGTAGCTAGTTAATTAAGTCATCTGGCTAGCCAGCTAGCCAGCCAACTAGTTAGTCAGCTAGTTAAGTCAACTAGGTAGCCAGATAGCTAGTTAAGTGAGCTAACAAGTCAGCTAACTATTCAGGTACCTAGATAAGTCAGCTAGCTAGTCAGGTTGCTAGTCAGCTAGCCAGTTAAGTCAGCTAGTTATTTAGCTAGCTAGTCAGGTAGATAGTTAAGTTAGCTAGTGGTCTAACTAGCCAGTTAGCTAGCCAGTTAAGTCAGCTAGCTAGACAGCTAGATAGCTTGTTTGCTAGATAGTAATGTCAGTTAGATAGCCAGCTAGCAAGTAAGCTAGCTAATTACGTCAGCTAGCAAATCAACTAGTTACTTAGCTAACAAGTTGGTTAGCAATTCAGCTACCTGTTGAGCTAACTAGTGGGCTCCATCACTTTTCATCATGTCAGACAACTAGTCTGCTCACACATCTGATAACAGGTAAACAAAATAGTCGGCACGAACGCCAGTCAACTGATCAAATAACTTGACAGCTCATTCGCTGGCAAACAGGTTAGCTAAGTAGTTGTCTTGCTCACCAGCAGACTAGTTAAGTCAGTTCACCAGTCTGCTCATGCCAGCTGACTAA
>NW_006969433.1:0-819 GCF_000164805.1 Carlito syrichta | reverse complement strand
CCTAGCCAGCTGGCTAACTAGGTAGCTTGCTGATAGGTCAGCTGGCTAGACAGCTGGCTAGTTAGTTAAGTCACCTAGTTTAGTCAGCTGGCTAGCCAGCTGTCTAGATATATAACAAGCTAGTTAATTCAGCTGACTAGCAAGCAGGCCAGCAGTTAAGTCAGTTAGTTAAGTCAGTTGGCTCGCCAGCTGTCTAGCTAGGTAACGTAGCTACTTAAATCAGTTGGCTAGCCAGCTGGCAAGCTAATTACGTCAGCTAGGTATGTCACCTCACTAGCCAGCTAGATACCTAGGTAGAGAGCTAGTTAAGTAAGCGGGCTAGCCAGCTGGCTAACTAGTTAATTCAGCTAGTTGAGTCAGTTGGGTAGCTAGCTGGCTAGGTATTTAAATCGGCTAGTTAATTCATCTGGCTTCCCAGCTGCTAACTAGTTAAATCAGTTGTCTAGCCAACAGGCTAGCTGGTTAAGTCAGCTAGTTAATTCAGCTGGCCTGGCAGCTGGCTTGCTAGTTAAGTCAGCAAATTAAGTCAGCAGGACAGTCAGCTGGCTTGCTAGTTAAGTCAGTTAGTTAAGTCAGCTGGCGGGCCAGTTGTCTAGCTGGGTAGCTAGTTAGTTAAGTCAGCTAGTAAAGTCAGCTGGTTAGTTAGGTATCTAGCTAGTTAAGTCAGTCAGTTTAGTCAGCTGGCTAGCCAGCTATCTAGCAGGTTACCTAGTTAGTTAAACTAGTTGGTTACCTAGATGGCTAGGTAGTTAAGCCACGTAGCCAATTCAGCTTGCTGGCAGCAGTTTATCTAGGTAGTTAGGTAGTTAAAACAGTTGT
>NW_006969432.1:0-349 GCF_000164805.1 Carlito syrichta | reverse complement strand
CATAAGGAACATTACTAAGCCAAATTCTGAATTGCAACCATTTTCAAAGTAAAAAAAGTAAAAAATAGAGTCAACAAATAAAGTCAGTTGCATGTTTTACATCTTTCATTTATTTATTTATATTTTTTCAAAAATGTGGGGTACAATTCAGTGTTAGATATACAATCATTGATTATGCAGGATATTTGGATTATGAGGTACGCCCCTCGCTCCCTTAGCAGTTTCCCTCCACTGCCAATCTCACCCCTCCCCCTAAACGGTTTTCCACGGCTTTCAATCACTTTTTTATACCACTATACATATTCAAGTTCAGCTCATGAGTCAGAACATATGGAACTTTGTTCTTTAT
>NW_006969431.1:0-321 GCF_000164805.1 Carlito syrichta | reverse complement strand
AGCATTTTCATCCCCCACAACAAACCCCATAACCACCCATGTTGTTCCCCATTTTCCTTGTCCCCCCAGCCCCTGCCTTCTGCCTCTATGGATTGGCTTGTTCTGGGAATTTCATGTACTTAGAGGCACATGGGGGGAGGCCATCTGGGTCTGGCTTCTTTGACGTAGCGTTGTGTTTTCTTGGTTTTTTGTTGAGTCAGAGTCTCCCTCTGTTGTCCAGGCTGGAGGGCAAGGCCATGCTCATGGCCACCACAGCCTCAACCTGCTGGGCTCTGGCGCTCCTTCCACCTCAGCCTTCCAATTAGTGGGAACCACAGCCCT
>NW_006969430.1:0-742 GCF_000164805.1 Carlito syrichta | reverse complement strand
GATCCTTCATCAAAAAGAACCAGAAGGCCTTGCACGGTTGCCCAAGTCTGGAATCCTAGCACTCTGGGAAACAACACTTGGAGGTTGGCTGGAAAGCAGGAGCCCAAGGCCAGCCCGGGCCACACAGGGAGACACAATTGCTGCACATATTCAAACAGAAGGTCTTGGGTCGAGGTGCCCATCTTCCTGGCCACTCCCGAGGGTGAGGTGAGAGGATCATTGTAGCCCAGGATTTTGAAACTGCTAGTGAATGACAGTCGTGTCCCTGGGCCCCAGCCTGGGTCACAGAGCCAGACTCTGTCTCTAAAAACATCAGAATCATGCACAGATTCTCAATTGCGCATGGTGTGTTTATAGAGCTACTGGCTTTAGAGCCAGAGAAAATGGGACTGGGGGGATGAACTTTCCCCAGGTGAGGGATGTGTAACCAGCCTTTCTTGCCAGAAGTTTTGGCCTGCCTGGGGCACATTTCTCGCCTCATAGAGGAGAGACAGGATGAACACTGCCAGGGAGACTCGGGAACTCCCACAACAAAACAGGGTCAGCCATTGGGGGTGTATGGGCTGGAAAGTGCCTAGCTTGGGGGACTCTCACAAGTGAGGGGGCAGAGGGGAAGGACTGAGGGCAGATTATTTGCAGGAGAATGGATTTCTTTCTTTCTTTCTTTCTTTCTTTCTTTCTTTCTTTCTTTCTTTCTTTCTTTCTTTCTTTCTATCTTACCTTTCTTTCCTCACTTGGTTGC
>NW_006969429.1:0-741 GCF_000164805.1 Carlito syrichta | reverse complement strand
AAGGTCATAGAAGCCCCAGAGAAAAACTCCTGATACATGGAGAAATGTGCACTTGGAAACTTTCTTGAGACATTTCAATGAGTGTAAATCGGGACTTTGAACTAAAACTATCATTTTTGGATTAAGAATAAGATTCATTGACTTATTTATTGCTTCTGAGACCACTAGATGGTGATAATTTTAAAGGATAATGTATGCGAAGAAATTTTATTTGTCTTGCCCCTTTATGAATGGTATAAAAGCTTTCTGTTAACTAACAATAAATGTCATCTGTCCTGCAGGTGTTCGTCCTGCAAGCGGGTGTCCAATTATATTATTTTCATCATAAGTTCTTTCACCTACTCCATCTCTCCTTCAAGAAACCTCACACCTGGCAGGAGCAGGATTCCGGCACTTTATTCTTCAGTCATTTGCTCTCCTCTGTGCAGAAGTGTCCTCACTTTCAGAAGAGCATCTACTGGTGTTTAGTCTCACAACTTGAGAGTTGCTCTTCTCCTCAATACCTGCCCTAATCGGGCTCCATTCTGTTACTCTCAGTGTATTCTGTGGGTCTCATTGAGATATTTTTCACATTTTGAAATCATATACATACATATATACTATCCAAACATAACTATGTGCATATATGCTTTCATATGCACACAATTAGAAAATGTGATTAGTGTCTGTTTGTACAGACAGTCTTTCTCACTAGATTGTGAATTTCTTGAGCATGGGGACCATTTTTGTTTTGTTCAATTG
>NW_006969428.1:0-746 GCF_000164805.1 Carlito syrichta | reverse complement strand
ATCTCCCCACCTGAAGGTGACAGACAGGGTGACTGGAACCTGACTGGCCATGGCATTGCCAGGCTGCCTTGATTTCTCTGTGCCCAATACTCACCCCAGCTCTGGGCCGTCTGTTCCATTAGCTCACACACGTCTTTGCTGTGGGGCACGAGTGTGATTGGTGGAGGCAGGCCTTCTGTGTCACATGTCCTAGGATCTACGATTGTGTTGGCATCCCCCAGTCCAGCTGATGAAGACATTGGTGATAAAAATGATGCTTCCCATGTGTGTCAAGAAGGGTTTCCACGACTCCCCAGGGAAAGGTCCATGTGGGTGGGGGATGATGTAGTGATCAGGAGAGGAAGGGGTCCTACCCACCCAAAAGTGGCAGAACGGGCGACTGGAACCTGGGCTCTCCACAGCATTGCTAGACCACCTTGTATGCTCAGTGCCTGACTCCCGCCCTATCTTGGGCCGTCTGTTCCGTGAGCTCACACGCATCTTTGACATTGGGCATGAGTTTGGATGGTGGAGGCAGACCTTCTGTGAAATGTGACCTAAGCACAGGGCGGACGTGCCCAATGGCCACCTTTGAAACTTCCCACGATTGACAGGTGGGAAAGTGACTTTTCCTCTCCCAACGCTGAGGGTGACAACTCGAACTGGGTGGCAGGGGTGGTGGTGTTGTCGGAATTATTATTGGAGTTGGAATACCACTCAATCACCCAGGCCAGAATGCAGGGGCTAGCTCACGGCCACTATGGGTT
>NW_006969427.1:0-2852 GCF_000164805.1 Carlito syrichta | reverse complement strand
CATGCACACACAGATGCACACCTGCACACACACATCTATATGCATTCACACATATGTACACAAGAGATAATTTGAAGATGGAACAGAGAGAAATCTGAAGTTGCTGCCCTCGAACATGAGGGGTGCAGCCCATGCCAGGGTTTGTGGCAGAGAACAGGATCTTGAAGAGGCCAGGTCAGACTCCTCCCTGCAGCCCCTGAGGGAGTATGGCCCACCAGGCTTTGGTCTTGGCCCAGTGAAGCTGACTGTTGGTTTGTGTTCCCCTAGGGTGTGAGCGCACCTGTCATCCCATTCCTCCATCTGGGGTCAACTTTCCCAGCAGCTGCAGGAACCAGCAGCCCCTCCTGCAGGGCCTCAGCCCTGGGCCCACACCCCTCTCCAGTCCACCAGGCCTTGGGGGCCTCTATCCCTGCTGGTGCTGCCCAGGTCACCTGCCCATCCCACCCCCATGCTGGCCGGGGCTGCTCACACCCGATCAGAGCTCTCCATGGCTCTCTCTTCATTCCCTGGTTGAAGGACCTTGATTTCCTGCCAGTCAGGTGGACACTGCTTCTAGAGGAGGGGAAGCTGATTTGGGGTCTGAAGAATAAATCCCTGTTGTTGGTGAAGGAGGAAGAGGGTTCCAAGCTGAGGGAAGGGTCTGGTGAACTCTGCTGAGTGTGTAGAATGTTCTGAAAGTGGAGATAGGTCCTTGTGGCTGGTGTGCAGAGAGGGAGGCAAGCGGAGAGACCAGACCCTAAGAGCTGCCTACCACCCACTGACCCCGTCTGAGCACTCTGTGCGAAGGATGCCTCCCGCCCGCCTCATTCAGTCCCTGACGTAGCCAAGTGAGTGCTGTTCCTGATGACTGACCAATGGTCCACATGTGGACACCAAGGAGGAGACTGTCATGGGGTCCTGCACCCCCAGCCCAGAGGCTGATCCTAGGTCGGCCAGGCCTCCTGGGTCCCATGTGCTGAAAGAACGCTCCTTTCCTCATGAGTTGAGCCTAGACCAGTGGGTGCTGCCCTGGGCTGAGCAGACCCTCGTCCCACAGGGTGGGTGTGTGGCTCTGGTCCTACCTTGCTCTCCTTGGTGTAGGCCAGGACCTTGTTCTCCTCCCTGAACTGGAAAACCAGCATTTCTTCTAGGATAAGCACCCTTGTCCATGCTGAGGAAGAGGCTCTGGTCATGGTCACTGAGCGAGGAGTTCACCAGGATGATCTGAAACACAAGGAGGGGACACAGGAGGGATGTGAGGTCTCAGTGGCCCTGGAGGGTCAGGCGACATCTTCCTCTTCACACACCTGGGGGGCTACAGCAGAAATGGTATGTCCACTCTCTCTCTCTGGCCAGCTCTGCACTGACCATAGCCATCCATCCATCCACCACCCATCCATCCACCATCCATCCATCCATCCATCCGTGGTGGGCCTGGGTATAGGTGACAATCCAGAATCTGAGGCTTGACCTTATGAGGCTAGCTCTCTGCCATTAATGTCAACCCATTCTGGAGGGAGCTGGGACAAGCCAGCACGTCAGTAATCGTGTTTAAAATCCTGTTTTGGGAATGACGGTGTCCTGAAGGACAGAGCAGGAGGAAGGGTGACTGGGCAGGAAGCTGCCTGCGGAGAAAGAGGACAAATGTCCAGCCAGATGGGGTAACACAGAGACACAGGGTCAGGCCAAGAGCCTGTCATGAGGACACTGAAGGAGAGCAGAGAAGGGCTGGAGAAGCAGACAAGAGCCAGATCTTCAGGGGCATGAGGTGACTGCCGGGGGGTGTCTGACACTCCCAAAAGGGGCTTTCACATCTGAATGCCCAGTACCTCTGATGGAAATAGGGTCTTTGGAGACACAGCTAAGGATCTTAGGATGAGGCCATCCTGGACGTGAGACCATCCTGAAGTCAATGACTGGTGTCCTTGCAAGGGGGGAGAGTGGAGACTCAAGAGAAGGAGACAGCATTAAGGCAGAGGCAGAGACAGCAGGGGCACATCCAAAAGCTACCAGCACCATAAAATGCCCAAAATACCAGAATGGGAAGAGGCACAGAAACCCCAGAAACCGCCCTGCTGACACCCTGGACTCCCAGCCTCTAGAAGGCCTCGGATGCCCAGCCTCCAGAACACCTTCAGCCCTTCAAGCTCCATGGACTCCCAGCCTCCAGGGAAGCCCAGGAAGCACACAGCAGGCTCGTTATGCATGAAGGGAGGCCTGGAGGGAGGAGGGAGGAGGCTTGGTTTGGGTTTTCACAATGTCCACCTGGCTGCTACAGAGATAGTCACTGAGGGGCCTGCATAGGAGGAGTGACCACCCTGTCCAGGTTGAAGGTGGCGTGTGGGAGGATCCAGGATAGCAACATGTCTGTGTCTGCAAGGACAGGAAACCTAGATACATACACAGGGCCCTGAGTCATTTTGTTTTGAAATTGGCAGACAAGGCACCCTAAGGATGGAATGGCCAACTGCACCATGGGCATCTGTTCTTCCAAGGCTGCCCACAGGGAAGCCACAAGAAGACTAGCTTTGCTTCACACCAGGGAAGCCACAGCACCATGCCATGTGGCCACGTCCTGCCTGGGAGCCCAACCTGCCTCCTCTACTCATGTGGCCACCATTGTAGCCTCCTGTCTATTCCATTGAATCCACTGTACCAATAGCACAGGGCTCTAAGAACATCCCCTCTGTCTCCCAGAAAGGCCAGGAGAGCTGAGTCAAGGTCATACCCTCTTGGTCCTGCTGTTCCCACCATGGAAAGAAGGGTGCTTCTGAGGTGGAGAAGGACAGCCGAGGACATGTCCCTTGTGGTCATAGGGTCAGTGAGCCTGGACAGCTGGCACATGCAGGCAGATACCAGATCCATTTGCTTCA
>NW_006969426.1:0-4933 GCF_000164805.1 Carlito syrichta | reverse complement strand
CCTGCTGTCTAGCTAGTTAAATCACCTAGTTAAGTCAGGTGGACAGACAGCTGGCTAGCTAGGTAGTTTGCTAATTTAGTCAGCTGGCTAGACAGAAGGCTATTTAGTTGTCACCTAGTATAGTAAGCTGGCTAGGCAGCTGGCTAGCTATATAGCAAGCTAGTTAATTCAGATGACTAGCAGCTATTTATGTCAGCTAGTTAAGTCAGCTGGATAGCCTGTTGGCTAGCTAGGTAGCGAGCTACTTAAGACAGTTGGCTACCAGCTGGCAAGCTAATTAATCAGCTAGGTAAGTCAGCTGGTTAGCCAGCTAGCAAGCTAGGTAGAGAGCTAGTTATGTCCGCTAGTTATGTCAGATGGCTAGGTAGATAGTTACGCAATTATGTCAGCTGGCTAGTCAGCTGCCTAGCTAGTTAAGTCAGCTAGTTAAGACAGCTGGATAGCCAATTAACAATCTAGTTAGCTAGCTATTTACGTCTTCTGTCTAGCCAGCTGGCTAGCAAGTTACATCACCTAGTTATGTCAGCTGAGAAGGCAGCTGGCTAGCTACGCAGCTTGCTAGTTAAGTTAGCTGGGTATTTTACTGGCCAGATAGATAAGTCACCTAGTTAATTCAGCTGGATAGCAAGGTGGCTAGCTATGTAGCAAGCTAGTTAATTCTACTGGCTAGAAAGCAGGCTAGCTAGTTAAGACAGCTAGATGAGTCAGCTGTCTAGCAAACTGGCTGGCTAGGTAGTGACCTAGTTAAGTCAGGTGACTAGCCAGCTGGCTAGGTAGTTATGTCAGCTAGTTAAATCAGCTGGCTATCCATGTGACTAGAGAGGTAGAGAGCTAGTTAAGTCAGCTTGCTAGCCGCCTGGACATCTAGTTAAGTCAGATAGTATAGTCAATTGACTGGCCAGCTGCCTAGCTCGCTAATCAACTAGTTAATTAAGCTGGCCAACCAGCTGGCTAGCTATTTAAGTCACCTCGTTAAGTCAGTTGGCTAGCCAGTTCACTAGCTAGTTAAAAAGCTAGTTAAGTCAGATGGCTAGACAGCTTACTAGCTAGTTATTTCAGCTAGTTAAGTCAGCTTGCTAGCTAGGTAGATAGCTAGTTAAGTCAGCTAGTTATATCAGCTAGCTAGCTAGTTAAGTCAGCTGGTTAAGTTGCCTAGCTAGGTAGTTAGGTAGCTATGTAGCTAGATAGTTATTTCAGCTAGTAAGTCACCTGACAAGCTGTGTACCTAGCTAGTTAAGTTTGTTAGTTAATCAGCTGGCTAGCCAGCAGCCTTGCTGTGTAGCTAGCTTGTTAAGTGAGTTGGCTAGCCAGCTGGCTAGCTACTTAAATCACCTAGTTAAGTCAGTTCGCTAACCAGCTGTCTAGCTAGTTAGCTAGGTAGTTAAGTCAGCTGGCAAGCCAGCGAGATACATAGGTAGCTAGCTATTTAAGTCAGCAGGTTAGCCACCTTTCTAGCTAGTGATGTCTACCAGTTAAGTCAGCAGGCTAGCCAGCTGGCTATCTAGTTATGTCAGCTAGTTGAGTCAGTAGGCTAGACAGCTGGCTAGCTAGTTAAGTCAGCTAGTTAATTCAAGTGACTAGCCAACTGTCTTGCTAGGTAGCTTGCTAGTTATATCAGCTGGCTAGCCAGCTGGCTAGTTAAAGTCAGGTAGTTAAGTCAGCTGGCTATCCAATTGGTCACGTAGGTAGCTAGGTAATTAAGTAAGCTGGCTAGTTGGCTGGCTAGCTAGTTAATTCAGTGAGTTAAGTGACCTGCCTTGCCAGTTGGTTTGTTAGGTAGCTAGTTAAGCCAGCTGGCTAGCTGGATGGTATCTGGTTAAGTTAGCTAATTAAGTAAGCTGGGTTAGACGACAGGCTATCTAGGTGACTGGCAAGTTAAGCTTGAGGGTTAGCAGACTGGTCAGTTAGGTGCCCGCTAGTTAAGGCAACTGGCTATCTGGCTAAACAGCAGGGTGCCTGGCTAGTTATTCCAGCTGGCTATCTGACTGTCCATTCATCCAGATGACTATTTAAGCTTGCTGGCTATCCACCTGGTCAGCTCACTAGCTAGCTAGCCAGCCAGTTAGCTAGCTAGTTAAGCCAACTGGCTATCCTTGTAGACAACCAGTTAACAAACTCATCAAGTCTGCTGGCTAGCCAGCTATCCAGCAATGTAGCTAGTCAGTTAGTTAATCAGCTAGCTAGCCATCTAGCTAGTTAAGTCAGCTAGCAACTCAGCTAACTATTCAGCTAGCTAGTGAAGTCAGCATGCTAGAGAGTTAGATAGCTTGTTTGCTAGCTAGTTATGTCATCTAGATAGCCACCTAGCTAATCAGCTAGCTAGTAAGTCAGCTAGCAAATCAGCTAGTTATTTAGCTAACTAGTCGGCTAGCAACTCAGATATCTGGTCAGATAGCTAGTGGGCTGGCTCACCTCCCATCACGTCAGTAATTTAGTCAGCACGATTGCCTGCAAACCGGTCAGCAAACTAGTCAGCTTGCTCGCCAGCCAACAGGTCAACTAACTTGTCAGCTTGCTCGCAGGCCAACAGGTCAGCTAAATAGTCGACTTGCTCACCAGCTGAAGAGTTAAATAAGCTCACTAGTCAGCTCGCTCATCGGCCGACTATTTAAGGCAACTCACATGTTGGATCACTTGCCGGCCAACTAGTTTAGTCAGCTCACCAGACGACTCATTTGCCAGCTAACTAGTTAACTCTTCTGACCATTCAGCTCACTCACTAACTGACTAAGTCATCTGACCAAGTCAGCTCACTCGCCAGCTGAATAGTTAAGTCAGCTGAACAGTCCACTCACTCACAGACTGTATAGTTAAGTCAGCTGACCAGTCAGCCTCACTCACCAACTGACAAGTTAAGTAAGCTAAACGGTCAGCCGACTAGCCTGCCAACTATTTAAGTCAGCTAACCAATCAACTGATTACTCGGCCAACAGATCAGCAGACAAGTTAGGTCAGCTAACTTGTGGGCCGACACATTAGATCAGCTAAATGGTCGGCCAAATAGTCAGCTGACTAGTTAGGTGAGCAAACTAGCCAGGCAACTAGTTAACGGAGCTAACTTGTGGGCCAACTCATCAGTCAACTAATTCACCAAGCTAACTAGTCGGTCAACTAGACGGCCGACTGCTTAAGCCAGCTAACAAGTCAGCTGAGTAGTCACCCAATGTGTTAAAACAGATAAGTAGTTGTCTGCATTGCTTGCCAAGTTAAGTCACCTAGCTAACTCATTACCCAACTAATTAAGACAGCTAGTTAACTCGTCAGCTAGTAAAGACAGCTAGCTAGCCAGTTAGCTAGTTGTCATCTAGCTAGTCAGGTTGCTACTCAGCTAGCCACTTCAGACAGCTAGCTAGTCAACTAGATTGTCAGTTAGCTAGCTAGTTAAGTCAGCTAGCTAGACAAGTCAGCTAGCTAGACAGCTAGATAGCTTGTTGGCTAGCTAGTTATGTCAGCTAGATAGCCAGCTAGCTAGTCAGCTAGCTAGTTATGTCAGATAGGAAATCAGCTAATTACTTAGCTAACTAAGCAGTTAGCCACTCAACCAGCTGATCAGATAACTAGTGGGCTCACTCGCTTTCCATCATGTCAGCTAACTAGTCGACTTGCTCGCCAGCCAACAGGTCAATTACTTGTCAGCTCGCTTGCAGGCCAACATGTCAGCTAATTAGTCGGCTTGTTCGCTGGCCCACTTGTTAAGTCAGATCACTGGTCGGCTAGATTGCTGGCTGAGTAGTTAAGGCAGCTCTCACATCGGCTTACTTGATGTCTGACTAGTTAAGTCAGCTGACCAGTCGACTCACTCACAGGCCGACTAGTTAGTTCAGCTGACCAGTCAGCTAACTCGCTGGCCAACTAGTTATGACAGCTAAGCAGTCAGCTGACGAGCTGGCCACCTAGTTATTTCAGCTAACCGATCAACCGAATAGTCGGCCAAATTGTCAGCTAAGAATTTAACTTTGCTAACTAGGTGGCCGAATAGTTAGGTCAGCCAACTAGTCAGCCAAATAGTCGGCCGACTAGTTAGGCAGGAAACCAGCCTGTCAACTAATTAACTGTGATAACTCGTGGGCCAACTTGACAGTCAACTCGTTGAATCAGGTAACTAGTTGGCTGACTAGGGTGTCACCATATTAAACCAGGTAATAAGTTGGCCGAGTAGTCAACCAATGTGTTAAACCAGCTAAAAAGTCAGGCAACTCGTCAGCCCACAAGTTAAGTTACCTAGCTAACTCATTATCTAACTAGTTAAGTCAGCTAATTAACTCGTTTACCAACAAGTTAAAACTGTTAGCTAACTGGCTAACCAACTCGTTAAATCAGCTAGCTATTTCGTTAGACATGTAGTTAAGTCAGCTAGCTAAGTAAGCTAGCTAACCAGCTAGCTAGCTAATTCAGCTAGTTAAGTAAACTAGCTCACTAGTTAGCTATTTAAGTCAGCTACTTAATTTTGCTACCTAAATACTTAGGTAATTAGATAGGTCTGCTAGTTATTCAGCTAGTTAAGTAGTTAGCTAGCTATTTAATTCAGGTATTTAGGTCAGCTAGCTAGCTAGTTAAGACAACCAGTTATGTAAGCTAGCTAAGTAGTTAAGTCAGCTAGCTAAGTCAGCTAGTTAAGTCAGATTTCTAATTTAGTCAGCTGGTCAAGACATCTATCTAGCTAGTGAGCTAGCGGGTTAAGTCAGTAGGTTGAGTCAGGTAGTTAGCTAGATAACTAACGGGTTAAGTCAGCTGGTTGAGTCAGCAAGCTAGCTAGTTTGCAAACGGGTTGAGTCAGCTGGTTTAGTAGGCTAGCCAGCTAGTTAGCTAATGAGTTAAGTCAGCTGGATGAGTCAGCTAGTTAGCTAACGAGTTAAGTCAGTTGGTTGTGTCAGCTAGGTAGCTCATTAGCTAATGAGCTAAGTCAGATAATTAAGTCACCTAGCTAGCACAG
>NW_006969425.1:0-867 GCF_000164805.1 Carlito syrichta | reverse complement strand
CTACAAATGTCCAGAATGTAGCAAAGCCTTTAACTCTCGTTCACATCTTACTAGACATAGAGTGATTCATACTGGAGAGAAAACCTACAAATGTGAAGAATGTGGCAAGGCCTTTCGCTCTCGAGGAGGATTTTCTGGCCATAAGACCATCCATACTGGGGAGAAACCCTAGAGATGGAAGAATGTGGCAAAGACTTTCACTCTCGAGGAGGATTTGCTGGCCATAAGACCATCCATACTGGAGTGGAACCCTAAAAATGTGCAGAATGTGGCAAATGCTTTACTCAGTACTTGAAGCTTATTGAACATCAGAATATCCATACTGGAGAGAAACCCTACAAATGTCAGTAATGTGGGAAGGTCTTTCACTCTCACTCTGGATTTTCTTGACATAAGACCATCATACTTCAGAGAAATCTTACAAATGTGAAGAATGTGGCAAAGCTTTTTGCTCCCATTCAAGGCTTGCTGGATATATCAAGGTGTATTGTGGAGAGAAACCCTACAAATGTCAAGAATGTGGCAAAGCCTTTCACTCTCACTTTGGATTTGCTTTACATAAGACCATCCATACTGGAGAAAAAACCTACAAATGTGAAGATGTGGCAAGGCCTTTCACTATCGTGTAGGATTTGCTAGACATAAGATCGTGTGTACTGGGGAGAAATCCTACAAATATGAAGAATGTGGCCAAGTCTTTTGCTCCCATTCAATGCTTGCTGGGCATATGAAGGTACATATTGGGGAGAAATCATAAGTGTGAAGAATGTGGAAATGCCTTTTGCTCTCACAATGGATTTGCTGGACATAAGACAATCCATACCGGAGAGAAACCCTACAAATGTGAAATATATTGAAAAGCTTTTC
>NW_006969424.1:0-5390 GCF_000164805.1 Carlito syrichta | reverse complement strand
GTCTGAGAAAGTGCATGGTAATATTTTACTTTATGAAATTTGTTTATGCTTGATTTTTGGCCCAAGGATGTGATTGATCTTGGAGTATGTTCCATGGGGTGATGAGTAGAATGTATATTCTGTGGTTATTGGGTGGAATAATCTGTAGGTATCTACTAAATCCATTTGGTCAATTGTCAAGTTTAGGTTCTGGATCTCCCTGTTGATTTTTTGCCTTGATGATCTATCTATCTAGGGCAGTTCGTGGACTATTCAAGTCCCCTGCTATGATAGTGTTAGAATCAATATTTTTTTCATTCACTTTGTAGTGGTTTTATAAATGCTGTTGCTCCTGTGTTGGGTGCATTTATGATTAGCATGGATATTTCTTGTTGATGGATTGAAACTTTTATCATTATATAGTATCCTTTTGTATCTTTTAAAATTTTTGATAGCTTAAAGGTTATTTTGTCTGATAACCTCCTTTTGTGGTCCTTTTGCCTGGAAACTTGTTCTTCATCCTTTAACTTTGAATCTGTATGGATTCCTTGTGGTGAGATAAGTTTCCTGGATGCAACAAATCATTGGGTCATGGTTTCTCATCCAGTTTGTTATACTGTGTCTTTTTAGTAGTGCATTTAGTTCATTTACATTCTGTCTGATTAATGAAATTTGGTTGTTT
Source organism: Carlito syrichta (assembly GCF_000164805.1). Taxonomy (NCBI): domain Eukaryota; kingdom Metazoa; phylum Chordata; class Mammalia; order Primates; family Tarsiidae; genus Carlito; species Carlito syrichta. The sequence continues at coordinate 4,729 of NW_006969424.1, read as the reverse complement.
ATTCCTGTCATGAGGTTCTTATAAAGGTTTTCTTCTTTGTTTGTTTTTTCTGGGGGGATGGTTGGGATTGATGTATGTGTGTTGTCAAGTTTGTTGCTGTGATGTATTCTCTGTTGATTCTGTTCTCTGCTATTCTTTTGGGAATTGTGTGGTCATTCTTTTTATTCTCTCTTCTGTGCTTAATACCTTTTTAAGTGTCTCCTGTAGAGCTGGTCTGGAAGCTGCATAATATTACAGGGATTGGATGTCAGGGAAGTATTTTAATTCTCCATCACTGATGAAACTGAGCTTGGCTAGGTAGGAAATTCTTGGTTGAAATTGTTTATCTTTGAGGACTTTGAATATTGGACTCCAGTCCCTTCTTGCTTATAAAATTTCTGCCAATAGATCTGTTGTCATTCTGATTGGTTTTTCCCAGTAGGCGATCTCATCTTTTTCTCTTGCTGCCTTTAGGATTTTTTCTTTTGTGCCTTCTTTGTGTAGGCGAATTACTATGTGTCTAGTGGTTGGTCATTTCATTTTATGTCTTATGGGGGTTCTCTGTATCTCTTGTGTTTGGTTGGTCTCATCTCTGGTGAGATGGGGAAAGTTTTCTTGGATTACTTCCTGGAATATTTGCTGCAAAGTGTTCTCTATTTCCCTTTCTTCTTCTTGGATACTAATCAGGTGTGGGTTTGGCCTCTTGATATAGTTGTACATTGTATGTAAGCTTTGTTCTTTCCTTCTGAGTTATCTTTCTATGTTTTTAACAGATTGAGATAATTCCATGTTCTGGACTTCAAGTACTGAGAATCTTTTTTCTGCTAGATTAATTCTGCTTTCCTTGCTTGCATCTTGTTATTTATTTCCTGGATGAAATTTTTTATTGCCAAAATCTCTGTTATAAGTTATTTCAGTGTTGCATCTTGTCTTTCTTGCGTCTTATTCACTCTTCCAATCCATTCCCTAATCCCTGTCATATTCTGGGGCCAGTCATTGGTGATTTCCATTGTTTGGTCTCCAAAGTCTGATTTTTTAGGAGTTTTCTTTCTGTTATACTTGAAATTACCTGTGGATCTCTCACTGGTTTTTCCTCATTTGTGACTGATCTCTTGTTTTTCTCTTTAGTTCTGTTATTCAGTGTTCACTGAGAGAGGCTTTTCCTTCTGATGTTTGCTCAGTCCTCTATTCTTCCCTGATCCAGGCTCTGGATTTGTTCTGTTTTTAAACAGGACTGTGGGTGGGAAATTTTGCTGACTCTTATCGTTTTGAAAGTAGAATAAGGTAGGGAATGAGGAGCTAGGAATCAGAAATTACTTGCAAATCACAATGTTCACTGATTGTGGTATGTATTTCCTGAGACCCACTCCCCACCACCACTCTATATGATGATGTAATGGGTGTGTTTGTACCCCCTGAGTCCAAGACACAGTGACAGCAATAAGGAGAAGAGAGAACAATAGAATGTAATAAGAAGGACAATATTTTTTTTAAAAAGAAAAAAACACATAGGACAATGAAAGTAAAAACCAAAGCAAAAAACTATTGAAAACACATATACACACCACCCCCAAAACAAACTGGAATAACAGCAAAGTGAAACAAAACAAACAGCAACAACAACAACAAAAAGACAGGAAAACAGGAAAACTAAACACACACACATGCCTAGCACAAAATAAATGGGGAAGAAAAAGAGAGAGACCGAAAAAACAACAAAAACAATAGCAACAGCACAACAAAAGGAATTCAGATTGAACCCACACACATATATTCACACACATCTTCAATTAAAAAATTAAAAATATAAAAAGAAGAACAAGAGAGCAAAAACAAACCCACAACAACAAAAACTGAAAATTGAACACTCAGTCATTCATATACACAGGTAAACCGAAAACAAAAAACCAAAGAAGAAAGAGGAAGAAAAAGAAAAGAGAAAAAGAAAAAATTGTGGATGATGCAATTCAAACCCTCCCATATACATTAATGTACAAAAGACAAATATTTTAAAAATAGATGAACCAACAAGCAGGCAAAAAATTTTTAAAAAAAATAAATTAAAAATTAAAAAAAGAATCTCCTGCCCTCTTGTGGCAGGTTCTGTAATTGTTCCTCTCATCTGCCCTTCTATCTCCTGCAGAGCTCCCACCTCTTTCACTCTCTCCCCAGTGTCTGGAGGAGGGACAGCAGTGGTGGATGGGGCTGCAGATCTCCCCTCCCACTCTTGTATGGTCAGGGAGATCCCCTCCAGTGGGGAGGTGTGCAGGATTGTCTCTTCCCCAGTTATGTAGCCATGGGGGATGCTCCAGCCAGGCCTATCCTGGAATGGAGTTCTCCTATTGTGACTGAAATCTAGGCTTCACTCGGGTTTATTCCTCTCAGTCAAGCCTGAGTTGTGTGGGTCTGATGTTCAGAGGATTGCTGGAGAGGAGTGGTTGGGTCAGCCCCAGACTCACCACTGATCTCTGGAGGTATCCCTCGTCCTTTTCTGGCCACACCTTTTGTCCCAAAGCTGGATCAGGGTAGAGGATGAGATGCCTGAGACTCAGCACCTGTCAGGTCTCTCCAAAGTTTGTGCTTTCAGGATATTTCCTCTGGGTCACCATCAACCCCTGAGTAGTTGATCCACCAGTCACAGCGATCAGGTCTGTTGCTCCATTGTAAGCAAGTCAGAGCACTTTCCTACCTCATTTTAAAGATGGTGGCAGTGTGCCTCTTTTGTCTTCTGTGGGGGGACACTGCCTCTGGGCTCCATCCGCAGCCCTAGTTGCCAATGTCCACTGGAAGCTGCAGTGGGAGGCAAAGCCTGGAGCTGGCTATCTCTCCCCACTGCTTCTTCACAAGAAAACCAATGGCACTCAGCTTCTGTGACCTGGGAAGTGCTAGGGACCAAGCAGATCAGCTGCAGCACCAGCTACTTCACCTACAGGGCCCTGGCCACTTGCTCATGAGCCCCCACTTAGTCAGTCTCTCCCAACATGTTCTTCCCAGGAAGCGTTTTGTTGATTTAAAAAAAAGTGGTGCAGTGCTTGACTTCTGCTTCCTGAGAATAACTAGGATCCGAGATGAGCAGCTGCGGCCCCAGCCTCTGCACCAGGAGATCCCTGGCCACTAGCTTCCTAGCCTTATGCATTCAGCCACTCACACAACCATTCACTCGCCAGTACACACACACAAAATTTTCCATACACCTACTCACTCACAGCAGAACTCACATAATCTGACTGGCTAGGCAGCCATATTCCCAACCAAGTCTCAATTCTTTGATTTGTCCTTTAAGGCCCTGACAACCTGTTCCAGTATTTGTATATCTCTCCTTCTGTAGACACACAGGTTCTTGGCTTAGCAAGTTCTCCCCTGCTTTTTCTCCTTTAAACAGCAGGCTCTACTTTTCCCTACAGAGTCAGCATATTTATCATTTCCTGGTGTAACCTTGATACCTGTATCAGAATTTATATTGAAGACAAGACTTTTTTTTTTTTTTTTGAGTTGGAGTCTCATTCTGTTGCCCAGACTGCAGTGCAGTGGCACACTTCTGGCCACCACAGCCTCAACCTGCTGGGCTCTGGAGATCCTTCCACCTCAGCCTTCCAAGTAGCTGGAACTACAGGTGTACACTACCACATTCAGCTGATTTTCTGATTTATCATAGAGATGAGGTCTTGCCAAGTTGCCCAGGCAGGTCTCGAACCCACGGGCTCAGGCAATTCACTCACCTTGGCCTCCCAAAGCACTGGGATTACAGGTTGAGCCACTGAGCCTGGCGAAGACAAGACTTTCTAACTCAGGTAAGCTTGTTGATGCCTATTATTTCATCTACTACTTTATTTTTTAGTTTTTAAAAAGTATTTTATTTTTAAAATGTGTGGTACGCATGAGGGTTAGGTACACAGATGGCATCATACACGTTAGGGTTAGGGTTAGGGTTACTGACATTACGGATGTCCTCCCTTGGCAGAATTCAACCCTTTCGTATGGAATTATGATTAGTGTTCAAGGCCCACTTATGAGTGAGCACATGTGGTACTCTGATCTTTGTTTATATAATAAATCACCGAGAGTTATAGACTCTAATTCCATCCAGGTTACTGCAAAGTTCATAATTTTCTTTATCTTTAAGGCTGCATAATATTCCATCATGTCAATGTGTCACATTTTCTTTATCCAGTCCACTTTAGATGAGCAGCACAGTTGGTTTCATGTTTTTGCTATTTTGAATAATGATGCAATACACATGCTTGTGCAGATATCTTCATTATAGAATGATTTGAGTTCCTCTGGGTATATTCCCAGAGGGGGGATTGCTGAGTTGTATGGAAGGTCGATTTTAAGATTTTTTAGAAATCACCACACTGTCTTCAACAAAGGTTGCAACATTCTCACCAACAATGTAAAAGTGTTCCCTTTCCCTGCATCCTTTCCAGCATCTTTTGTTTTTCAAGTTATTGATGATGGCCATCCTGACAGGAGTTAAGTGGTATCTCAGTGTGGTTTTAATTTGCATTTCTTTGATGATTAGTGAGGCTGAGCATTTTTTCATGTATCTGTTGGATACTCATATGCCTTCTTCTGAGAAGTGTCTATCCATATATTTTGTCTATTTTTTAATAGGTTTTTCTTTTTTCTTTTTGGCACATTTGATTTTCTTGTAGAAACTAGATGTTAGGTTTTTGTCACACATGTAGATGGTAAATATTTTTCCCCATTCTGTGAGCTGTCTCCCCATGTTCTTGATGGTTTATTTGGT
>NW_006969423.1:0-813 GCF_000164805.1 Carlito syrichta | reverse complement strand
CTTACTGTTCCCCAAACCAGTTTCTTATGTGCCCTTAATTGTATTACAACTACATCATCTTGAATTAACATCACTCAATATCTAAACCCGAAACCAGCATAGTGAATTATTAACTTATACTATTCTGTACTGATTCAAACTAGTTTTTATTAAAACAATTGCTGCTATGGTTACACTCTTGTAGCACCAGCTGACCTAATTCAAACTTCACTGGTCCCCCTAAATCAAACTTAACTAACCATACTTCTATAACAAAATGGTTACTTAAATTTTCTTTAATCTATAGAAACTATTCTATAAATTTCTAAAATCACATCAAGAGAACCTGTGACTTGCACTAAGTCTCCTCAATGTGACTCAAGGTTAAACTTAAATTGTTTAAAAGCAGAAACCATAAACCGTAGAAAATAGGAACAATAGACTCACAAGTTAACTGTGTTCGTTCCGGTTTCAGAGTCCTCTGTTAGAGCCAGCAGGAGCTTTTCCTGGTTTCTTGTGCCAAGTGGAAAAAGGGGGGTGGCATCCTAGTGGCATCGGGGTCCACAGCCCTCCCTGATCCCTAATGCTCAGTGAGCCTCTGTGGCTGGCTCCCAACAAGACATCATCCATCCTGCTTCTTGATGACAGGATTCACCAGGCTTTGTTTCTGTGAGTTTCCTCCTCTCCTGCCCCTGGCATGCCTCACGATCTGATGTAAGGCTGAATGGGCTGAGAGAGAGAGAGAGAGAGAGAGAGAGAGAGAGAGAGAGAGAGAGAGAGACTTTTCCATCTGATCCTCTTGTCTTTCTTCTTGTCAAACCTGTAACACGAAGC
>NW_006969422.1:0-1080 GCF_000164805.1 Carlito syrichta | reverse complement strand
GCTGGAGAAATTTTGGATAGGTGTGAACACATGGTCTCTTCACTTCCTGGTAATGAAATCCACCATGTCTACCACATTTGGTGAAGCACTGTACACAAGTGCAAAGGATTGCTCAGGAGTCAAGGTCCCTCCCATTATGATGTCAAAGTTCTGAGGCTGACGTTATAAATGACAATTTAACATGCTTGTGTCCCTGACTCTTTTAATGCAAAGTTAGCCTTTTAGTCCATCTACAGATTCATTGAAATAACAATTAAGTTAAAATCATTGTTCTCAGACATGGAACTTAAAATAAATGATTCATATGAAACCATAAATTATCATGAATAGCCAAAAGAATCTTATGAAAAGAAACAAAGCAGGTGCTATCACAGTTTCAGATTTCAAACTCTACTATATGTTTACAGTAATCCACACAGCCTGGTATTGGTACAAGAATATATATGTACATGGGCCAATGGATCAGGACAGAGAATGAAATCATCAAATTCTCAGCCAACTCATCTTTGAAAAAACATCCAAGATCCCCTGGTTTATGGAGAACATATTCAGTAAATGGTGTTGGGAAAAGGTTGACAACATGCACAAGATTGAAACAGGACATCTATCTATCACCATACATATTAACTCTAAATGGATCAACGACATAAACGTAAAGCATCAAAATATAATAATATTAGAAAACGCAGGAGATTACACTAGGGAAACTGGAACCCGAACTAATTCCTCCTCAGAGCACTAAATACCCATGCCTTAAGAAGTAGGTTAAACAAGTGGGATCTCATCAAATTAATACTCTTCTGCAAAACAAAAGAAACCATCAGAAGAGTAGGGATACAGCCAACAGAATGGGAAAAACGATTCTCCACAAATATATCTGTAAAAAGGCATAACATCTAGGATCTACAAGAAAATCAAACACTCAGCAAAATCAGACAATCAGTCCCTTTGAGAAGTATGCAATATTTGGGATTGGACACTTTTCATAAAAAGAGATACAGGTAGCCAGGAGACACATGAAGTTGCTCAGCCTCACAATCATCAAATAAATGCAAATGAAACTACTTTTGAAATTCCACA
>NW_006969421.1:0-763 GCF_000164805.1 Carlito syrichta | reverse complement strand
TGCTTTATTATTTCCCTCCCTGGCACAAAGTGTTCTTGGAGAGGTTTTTTCTTTTGATCATGGTGCATTTTCACCCAGATCTGAGACACGGCCTCTGTTGTCTGCATGCTGCCTTGTGACCTGTTTATCATGTGTTTTTCTGAGCCACATCTTTGTTAGCTCTGTGCTGGGTTTCCCTCTCATCTCGTTCCAGCTGGGTGTCAGCCTTTGGGTCTTTTCCATTTGTTCTTGTGGTGTGGAGTGAATCTCCCTCGACTTCTTCCCTCACTAAGTTAGATAGATGGTCTGTTTGCCTCTCTGAAGTATCAGGCCCGGGGATGAGGAAGGCCCAGGTTTTCTTCTTCTTCTGAGATGTTCCTAAATGCATGGGGCATGTCACCTCCCTGGTCGGGGCCGTCTCATTTTTTGTTAGGGACACCGACCCTCAAGGCATACCCTGTTCAGCCAGGATCCCTGCCATAATTCTCCTGAGAATCCAGCCCTGGCCACCTCCCCTGGTGCCCCTGTTTCTGGCAAGTCCAAGGAGGAAGAGAGAAGGACCCCATGTGGTCACCCATGCAGGTAGGAATTTCTGATTTCCGTCTTCTCATAGGTACCACTTCCTGGAATGAGGGTGATGTTGGGAGTTTTCCCACTGGGACTTGCATTCCACCCTGGGCTGGCTGAGAGGGGAGAGGCCTTATCTGGATTGAGGCCATTGTGATGCTGACATGGGTCCTCCGGGAATGGGAGTAGCCAGGTGGCTTCACCTTCCTAGGAGGCT
>NW_006969420.1:0-1009 GCF_000164805.1 Carlito syrichta | reverse complement strand
GGTGACAGAGGGAGACTCTGGCTCAAGGAAAAAAAGAAAAAAGGAAAAAAACGATTCACATCCATTTGTGTATGGAGCTTGGATCTTGGTGAACAGAGAGAGATCATTCGGGAAGGAAGACCCAGCCTGGGGCCTAGAGGACCCAAAAGATGGTGGATCAGCAGACAATTGGGCTGTGGCTTTGGGAGGCCGAGGTGGGGAAACTCTGGATCCCGGGAGTTGGAGACCAGCCTGGGCCACATAGTGAAAACCCGTTGGTCCCAGGAACGCAAAAACTGGAGCTGTGTTTGGTGGCACTCATGCTTCCAGTTACATGGGATGCGGTGGACTCCATCCCACAATGTTCCTTTGCATAAAACCCATCAACAGAACGTGCGAGTTCAGGCCAGGCACTGTGGCCCATGACTGTCAGCCCTGTGCCCTACGAGGTCGAGGCAGGAGGCTGCCTGAGCCCAAGGGTCAGAGACAAGCCAGGCGACATGGCCGGGCCTCCTGTCAGCAAGAGCTCCCCAAAATCGAGTCAGGTGTGGTGCCTTGCGGAGTTCTGGCTGCTCGGGCCTGAGGTAGGAGGACTGTCTGAGCCTCCTGGGAGCCAAGATCATGCCAACGCACCCCAACCAGGCCCATGGTGACTCTGGTAACAAAAAAGATGCCTCCTATGAGCATCACCATGTGCATCCACGGCTCCCCAGGGAAAGGTCCACATGGAAGGGAGGCAATGGAGTGATCGGGAGACGAAGGCCCCTCGTCTTGGTCAAAGGTGGCAGACAGGGGTACTGGAACCAGGATTGGTCATGGTGTTGCTGGATTGCCTTGATCACTCTGTTCTTAAAGGCTAACCTAACTGGGGGCCATCTGTTCCATGAGTTCACAGTCATCTTTGTCTTGAGGCAGAAGTCTGGAGGGTGGAGCCAGACCTTCTGGCTCATGGCTGAAGGCACAGGATGAATGTGCCCAGTGCAAGAGATATTGAAATATCCCATGCATGACAGCCTGGAAAGTGCTTTTT
>NW_006969419.1:0-738 GCF_000164805.1 Carlito syrichta | reverse complement strand
GGGCTATCATTACCAGAACTGGGTTTTTAAAAAAAATTGGAAAGCTCTCTGTTACTTTCTATGGCAGAAATTATCAATCTTGGCTCACACATTAAATTCACTGGAGAGCTGCTTTCAGATACTGATATCTGCTACACCTAGACCAGTTGAATTGGAATTTCTGGCATGGGGTTTGGGTATCATTAGTTTTAAAAAGCTCTTCAGATGATTCTACCATGCTAGCAATCTAAGAATCACTGCATATGATTTGGGATTATTTAGATAACATTAGAGCAATCTATTTTGCTTAAGGTTATATACAACTCAGTTTTGAATCTGTCTGATCTGGGGGTCATTTTTAATGGTACATTTTTCATCTCTCTTTTTTTTTGAGTTGAAGTCTCACTCTGTTGCCCAGTCTGGAGAGCCGTGGCTCAGGGTCACCACAGCATCGACCTGCTGGGCTCTGGCGATCCTTCAGTCTCAGCCTTCCAAGTAGCCAAAACTACAAGTGCATACCACCACACCTGGCAATTTTTTGATTTATTGTAGAGATGACATCTCGCTTTAACCTTTTTTTTGGTAATGATTTCTTTAAATTTTCTGCCTTATCTGGTGCCATATTTAATTTTTTAGAGAAATTAGTCATTTAACCTAGGTTATCAAATATATTGACTTAGAATTGCATGTGCTATTCTCTTCCATCTTCCTTCTCTTCTGTAATGTTCACTGTCTTCTTTTTTACATAACTATGTACTT
>NW_006969418.1:0-735 GCF_000164805.1 Carlito syrichta | reverse complement strand
CATGAGAGCAAATAATGGAAAGATAATTTATAATATTTATAGGGGAAAGCTCTTAATGTATTTTGTAATAAACATTACTCATCAAAATATCAAAATTCATACACTGTCATGAATTAATCGTGAAGGATTTAAAGGACCTTATTTTCTCTTTGGGGACATCTTCTTTTACCTGTTTATGGCTTGTAGAAATAGGCAAATTTAGCAGAGACATAGGAAGAGAAACAAAGACCTCTCCAATCAGAAAGACTACATCAACTCTGGTCATCAAAGAAGAAGACTCTCTCATGTGTGCATCCAAATGATGAAAAGTAAAATAGAACTAGATATCTCTGTTCAGCCCACCTCCTTTTTCATAAACCATTTTCTTCTTGATCATAATAAGATAAATGTTTGCTTTTCCTCCTGAACTAATTTCTTTTGTGAGTTGGTGGTTAGTTTAGATGGACTCTTAAATTTACTCTTAAATGGACTCTTCAAGGATCTAAAATCTTTCTTAATTCAACTACTGCTTTTGCTATTTTGCTTCTTTCTAGTTAAAATACATACATTTATAATAACAATAACAACAACTATTAAAGATTCAGTGGGCAAGATCTATGTGCGCTCATTTTAACATAAATCACTGGTTTAGACACTATAACCACTTTATGACACTATAATACAATGATTTATTTTTATTTATAATAATAATTATATGTCTTATAGATAGAAACCAAAGCACCAGTCTAGTGTATC
>NW_006969417.1:0-8046 GCF_000164805.1 Carlito syrichta | reverse complement strand
CCTTTCTGTCTGACATTGACTGTGTGCCCCAACTGCTCTGAGTAATAAATGGTATAGAAATAGAGTTCCATGCTGAGTGTGCCCAGATTTCTTTGCATACACTAAGTGTTCTATTAGGCATATATTTATATACATATGGCATATATATGCTAGTACTAAAAAACAGTAGCCAAACTGCTTCTTTATTTCTAAAATTTCCAGTGTCTTAAAATGTGCACCTCCTTGCCTTGAATCATCTAGTATATTCTAACCACATGATATCTGAGATCACTTAGAAATATAGATTCTAAATTACCGGGGATATTAGTCATAGGAAATATATTTCCTAGATAAAGGTAATAATTCTGTTTTTGTCACATATAGTAGACATTTTGACTATCATCATCTAGCTTTCCCCAAGAGATGGACTCATGTCTACAGCTAGTCAACTTCCAGCCTTAGTGCCTTCATTTAAATTTTAGTATCAATATTGTAACTACATTAAGAAGTTTATAACTCATAGATTTTTAGTACAGTCATAGATAACCAAGAACAGTAGTGTAATTGCACATAGGAGCCATTAAGTAGGCTGGCTTCAGTGACAGTGCTTGTGAATGAGCCTAGATTAAACTGAGGGACAATTGAAGCAGCTCATGTTGCAAGGCCAAGGTCTTGATACTTCATCTTGTGGTCTTGGGTTCATACAACTCTGATGAGGTGACTGTCAGCAGACCTATATGAAATGTATGTTTCTATGATGACAGACGTGGCACCATTGCAGATAACAGAGTTCTGACCCCTCTACAATGCTGAAAAGGCAAACGAACAGTATTCAGTTCACACTGATTTATAAGGGAGATACTTCCTATAACATCTGTGCTCCCAGCACCAGTAATCACATACACTGACCTTAAAGGGACGTAATTTTTTCTTAATTTCCTGAAAAGGAGAACAATCACCCACTTCTTTATTTACATTCAATGCGCTTTTATTTGGGGGGCTGGCTTGCTAAAGGGTTGGGAGAGTTGAGGTCACTTTACTTCATGTCATCCTCAGGGAAAATCAAATTCTAGCTTTTTCCTGAAGAGTTTGTATACTAGACATGAAATGCAAGCCGAGCAAGATGAATGCTCTATTTGTGCTGGGGCTGTGTGAACATGGAAGGTTTTTAAGCACTAAGAAGACCTGCCATGTCATCTTTTTCCCTGCAGCCACAAGGCTGCTCCCACTGGGATCATCTTTATTTTTTTCCCTGTCCAGACCATACTTAAATGATACCAGATGTTAGCTATCCAACAATGTTTTACTCATTTCTCAGCTGAAAAATCAGTTTATTTTTTTCCCCACTTTGTGAAAACTTCATATTTAGTTCTAAAACCAAAAGGAAAACAAAGTTAACAAGTCATCTTTAACTTCAGCAAATTGTGAATTGATATTTGTTATGTTCTGTGTCAATTATTAGAGAAATATTTATTAAGTGGTCACTTAGACCAACTTTTTATCACAGTCAATTTTTTCCCAACCTAGTAATATAAAAGTTTCAAGAATGTTCACAATTTTATATTAAAAAATCACTATATGTGTACATTAGTTATTTTATATGTATTTTGTGTAAATAAAACTGGCAAAACATGTGACTTGAAGGCATCAGTGTAAAGTAGCTGTGATTGTATCGTGAACTTCAGATCCAATATTCCTCATTCACCAATCCATACTAAGATGCCTTAGCTGGAGACAAGATCCTGAAATAATTAGGGAGTCTTCACAAACAGTAAACTGGACCCAAAATTTAGAAAAGTGTCAGTCACCAGTATGATTGTGAATCTAAGTATGTATTCAGAAAATACACATGCTCAGCATTGAGGACACAGTACTCATTCATGCCTGAACAAAGCAAAAGACAGTGTAATGTCTGAGGGAACTCTGTAAGACAATGTTTAAGAAGATGAGTTTTAGAGGAAATTGGAATTGTCCGGGAGGCTGAAGGAAGTACATGAAGGCAATTCAGACTGACATCTGCAGAGGTCTGGGGTAGCACAAGGTAAAGAAAACAATGGTTACAAAGGACAGTGGCTATATTCATGGTGTAAGTGACATTCTTATTTTCTCACAGTTCTGGAGGCTGGACATCCAAGATCAAGTTGCTTGGCAGGTTTGGTTTTTCCTGAGGCCTCTCTCCTTGGCTTGGACTGTCTCTCTCTATCCTTATGTGGCCTTTCCTCTGTGTGTGGACAGCCTCTGTATGTCCTAACATCCTTTATTTAGGACACCAGCTAGATTAGATCTGGGCACACCACAAAGTTAAAATTTTTAACTTAATTATCTTTTGTTAAAGGCCCTATCTCCAAAAACAGTCACATTCTGAGCTACTGGGGTTTAGGACTTCAACATGAAGATTTGGGGAGAACATAACTCAGCCAAAAGCAATGGCTATAGAGGTGATAGAAAACCAGCACAATGACAGATGCCAGCATGGATAGGTGACAACTATTGAGAAAGAGATTCCTCTGACCAGTCCATGTCTCTTAAAGCCCAGAAACTAGAAGCAGTCCTAGTTTCTGAAGAAACTGAAGTGTTCCTGTGAGACTGAAGAAACACTGAAATGACTATGCTTCCCTGAATTTACTAAGATTGATTTCTGCCATCTGAAAAGCATAGCCATTAGGTGTGGTTATAAGAAAGCAAAAAAGCAACTGTCCTCTGGTGTATGTCTAAGATCTGAGATTTCATATGCTACATATCTACTGTGCTTGGCTATATCAGACACTGTGCTGCAAATTACAAAAAGACATTCAGTCTAATTGAAGAAAATGAATTTATTTAAAAGTTGCAGGTGCCTCACAGAATGAATGCCCAGTGCAGATATAGGAATGACAAGAACCCAAGAAGTTCCAGAAAGACAAGAAGCAGGACCGCAGTCTAAAAAGGTTTAGACAGGATGCTGAGAACATAATCCAGTGACCGCCACCACTGGGGTGAATAACTTCTGGCCATTCTGTTAACCTTGAATTGCTTGCTCTCGATACAGCGGCCTGTGCTTGTTCCCTGAGGGATCCTGGAATAAGAAGAGGAAGCTCAGGACACTTGGCTTAGTATGGAAGACAGGAGTTCAACATTTTCCTCCATCAAGACTATACACAGTGGATCTTTGCTCAGTAAAACATGGGGGCCCTACTTGGGAGGAAGAACAGGAACGAGGAAACCAGAATATAACAACAGCTACTGCACTGGCACATAAAATGTTCCCAGATTAGAAGCTGCTGCTGTTTTTCTACTAAAAATTGTTGGTGCATGTTCAGTCCAAATTCCAGAGGTAAATAGGAAAAGGGAAGGTCAACATAGCCTGTAATAGTTGGATAGCATCTAGTAGTGAGTATTAGGAGTGAGCAGGATGTGAGAGATGCCTAGGATCTGAGTACCTAGAAATGGAGACAGCGTGACCAGGGCTGAGAGGACCAGGCACATGAAGCCAGAGGTGAGTGTGGCAGGTCCTAGGGAGTGGAGATCTGGCCCCGGACTGACTGCGAGATCCTGCAGGAACAATGTGACAGGTCAGTATAGACTCGCCAGGGGTGCTGCGTGTAAATGCATGTTTCCACAAGGAGGATTTTGACTGATTGGTTGAAAGAAAGTCACTGCAGGATACGAGCAGCCACTTCCTAGTGGCCTCACGTACCCTTGGTTTAATTTGAGGACAGAATGGCAGAAGCTGCTCAGGGGCCTGGGAGTTTCCATGGCCATCAGCTTTCTTTGCAGTGACTGTTAAAACATTTTCTTGTACCTAATATTTCTTGTCATTGGAAATATTGTTAATACTTTATCTACTTTCATATTTTTCTTCCAATTTAAACAAAAAATGGTCATTTTCCTATTTTCTCAAATTTAAAATGATTTGAAAAAGTGTTTTGCTCCATCATATCATGGAAAACAAAACTACTTTGATTTTTTTTCCTAATGCAAACTAGAAAAGCAGTTTTTTTAAAAAAAAATAATTTATTATAAAGATGTGGGGTACAATTCAGGGTTAAGTATATAAACATTGATCATGCAGGCTGATGAGGTATGATTCTCCCTCCCCTAGCAGTTTCCCTCAACTGCCAATCCCACCCCATTCCCCTGACAGTTTTCCACTACTGCCAGTAGCTTTCTTATAGCATTATAATTGTTCAAGGTCAGCTTATGAGTGAGAACATATGGAACACAGTTCTTTGTTTCTGTGATCAATCACTGAGTATGATTGACTCCAAATCCCTCCAAGTTGCTGCAAAGTCCATATATTTGTCCTTCTTTATAGCTGCATAATATTCCATTGTGTATAAGTACCACATTATTTTTTTATCCAGTCCAGCTTCAATGGGCAACATGGTTCCATGTTTTTGCTATTGTGAATAGAGCTTCAACAAACATACGTGTGCAGGTATATTTTTCATAGAATAATTTGAGTTCCTCGGGTATGTTTTCAATAGGGGAATTGCTGGTTCACTTTCAGACTTCAAAATTTACTATAAGAATCCAAACAGCCCAGTATTGGTACAAGAACAGGCACATAGACCAAAGGAACAGGATAGAGATTCTGGAAGCAAAGCCTCAATTCCTCAACCAACTCATCTTTGACAAAGTCACCAACAACAACCACTGGCGAGAGGAGAACCTACTCAGTAAATGGTGCTGGGAAAACTGGTTGACCACATGCAGAAGATTGAAACAAGATCCCTACCTATCACCACACACAAAAATCAACTCTAAATGGATCAAAGAAAAGCAGTTTTGATTTAGAGCTGGGAAACGTTTATGCTACAAAACAAGTTAGCCGAGGTTATTATTTGTGCTCTGAGGTTTGCACAAAACATTGAAGCCATGTTGGATATACGTGCAGTTCAGTGCAACTTTCTTATTTTAGATTTAAAATAAATATTTCAGCCGGGCTTGGTGGCTCAGTCTGTAATCCCGCGCTTTGGGAGGCTGAGGTGAGTGGATTGCCTGAGCCGGCGGGTTCGAGACCCTCCTGGGCAACTTGGTGAGACCTCATCTCTACAATAAATCAAAAAATTAGCTGGGTGTGGTAGCCCACACCTTTAGTTCCAGCTACTCAGAAGGCTGAGTTGGAAGGATCGCCAGAGCCCAGCAGGTGGAAGCTACCGTGGCCGGGAGCGCCCACTGCACTCCAGTCTGGGTGACGGAGTGAGACTCCAACTCAAAAAAAATAAATAAATAAGTAAATTAAATAAATATTTCTTTCCATAGTCTTTCTTTATAAAATTTATTTTAGAGTTTGTTTCTTAGGTCTTTGACCCATTTGGCTGATTTTGTTCTATGTGGAGATCAATACACACCCATGATCCCCCACCCCTTTTTAAGGAGAGATGTTTAGACTTAAAACAACACAGGAAGATCACTCTTCAATCACTGCTGCAACAACAGCCTCTGTGTTCTCCTCTGTGTTCCCCTCTGCTGTAAGATGCGAAGATCTCACAGGCATCCTTCATGAAGTATTGAGCAGAGAAGGTGGTCAGGCAGTGGAAAGCACCGTGGGAATGCATAGTGGAAGGCACGGGAAATTCTGGATGAAACAAGCCTCCAACAAAGAGAGCACTGCTGCAGTCGGGCCACTTTGCAACGTGGTCCTGCTGTTCCTGCCACCAGGAGGTGAGGTGTGTTTCTCCAGCTCCTTCGTCCAGGGCAGGCCTTTTGAGTTGCTGAGACCAGTAGTATATGGTGGAGACCATACTGAGGAGACTGAAGAGTCCCAAACAACAGGTAGCCCAGATGGCCAGATGAGTGGGTGAAGCCACCCTGGGCCCTCTACACACCTCAAGCCATCAGGTAACTGCTGCTGTACAAGTGAATTCAGGTTAGACCAGCAGAAGAATTCTGCACTGCCCAAATGGCCAATGTGTAGAATTATGGGAAAGAACAAATCATTGCTTTTTAATGCCACCATTTTAGGGGGATTTTATAACAAAAGCAATAAATAACTGACATATGCTTACTTTTAAAAAATAATTTTTGGCTTCATTAGGTTGCTTGTGCATATAATATGAAATATGAGTCTCTTTAATTACTTATGATGTATTATAGTTAGGAACTTGTAAATGATAAACCAGCAGTCTCTACAAGGATCAGTGTTTGTTTAGGTCATTGTACCTATTCTGGGCAATCAAGATTCACTGTCTTGTCCCAAGTTTTATACATCAGGCTTATAGGACCGATCTACAATATTCAATCTCACAAAAGGTTAACTATTTATTTAGGATATCAGTTTCTTAAATTATTACTGCAGCATGGGTAAGAATGTTCATTTCTGTTGAGCAGAAAACACTGATCTCTTCACGGTAGTCTAAATGAAAACCAAATTAATTCAAGAGGTATGAATCATTATTTTGGCCGTAGCTATACAATCACAGGGTCCTGATCGCTCTCAATGGAACCCAATTGTTCATCCCAGAAGATATGACCTCTCCCACACTGCACAGTGCTAGAGATGCAATAACACACATGTTTACAGTTGCATTATTTACAATAGTAAAAATATAGAACCAACCCTACCAACCAACCATCAAAAGTGGAGCAGATAAAGAAAGTATGGCACATATCCACGATGGAGTATTATTCAGCTGTAAAGAAGAACAAAATCATGAACTTGGCAGCAAATTGGATGGAGTTGGAACCCGTCATGCTTAATGATCTATCACAGAAACAAAGAACAGAATACTGCATGTTTTCACTAGTCAGTGAGACCTGAACATGAATCACATTAGCACAAAAGTGGGACTGGCAGTTACTGGACACTGCCTAGGGGAGGGAGGGAGAGGAGAGGATGGATCAACACAGAATGTGCCTGGTCCTTTGCCAGGGGCAACGAGGGCCATCTGGAAGCCCCAATTTCAGCTGCATTCAGGCCACTTGTGCAGTGAGCCCTTACTTGTCCCTCACATCTCTATGATAAAGCAATGATGATGGTGGTGATAGTGAGGGTGGTGAGGATGGGCCCCAGTCCTTGTACAAGTTTGAAGACTCCCTATGGACCAATACCCCTCTGGAGATACCAGCAGTATTTCACCTTAGTATCCTTACATTGGAACCCCATTTTCCTGACTATGCACTCGTAACGAAGACTTACAAATACTCACTCTTTGCACATTTATCAGCACTCAAATATTTTGCTTGTTGGTACTTTCCCAATCTGATCCCCAAATTGTGTGGAAAACACTGCTGTCCTGCTATGTCCCAAGTAAAGTATACAGAGATCTCTGAGCCACTTTTTAGATCTTTGGTTCATCTTTAAAGTTAATATAATTATTAATATTCTTTATACAAACTTTCAAACAAAAACCTTACTTATTATATTCAGAGTTCAGATTTCTTCATAGTAATGCATTGGCATATTATTTTATATAAAAATGGAGACAAAATATTTTAATTTTTTTATTTTATAGATGTGGGGTACAATTCAGGGTTAGGTATACAAACATTGATTATGCAGGTACCCTTGTTGATTAGGTATTCCCCTCTATCCCCTAGCAGTTCCCTTCAACTGCCAATCCCACTTCCCTCCCCTGACAGTTTCCCATTACTGCCAAACACTTTCTTAAAAAAAGAAAAACAAGAAAAAAATCCTCAAAGGGGAACGATTTGGAAGAGGTAAAACAAAAAACAGCAGAAGCACTAAGAGTCATCAGAGTTGGTGAGCTCACAAGCTATTGAAAACTGTCAAGACCTATCAAGCATCTTGATAGGTATATTGCATCAAACAGAGTACTTTGAAGGCAACTGAAGTTTAAACATGTAAGAATAAATATACTTTTTGATAAATAAATTTCATGTCTTTTTGAAAAAATATATTTTAAAAGAAATATGTCCTAGAAAGAGTCAACACTAATGATTTTATGGATTTTTTTTGAAACACATAATTACTGGGTAGCTTTAGCCCAGTGGGAAACTGGTTCTTAACATACTGCATCATGCAGTTTTCTTCAAAATTAAAAAAAAAAAATTTCACATTACATATTTGACATTTCTCCTTCTTCTGTTCCTATTGATAAGCCCCTTTCCACCAACTCTATTCCC
>NW_006969416.1:0-3378 GCF_000164805.1 Carlito syrichta | reverse complement strand
TCTGTGTTTCATACTTTCTTAGTGTTTCATGCAGATGTGGTTTGGTTGCAGTGTAAGTTCTTAGGGATTGGATATCTTGGAAAGGTTCTAATTCTCCCTTGCTGATGATGCATAATTTGGCTGGGTTAGTTATTCTTGGTTGAAATTGTTTATTTTTTAGGACTTTGAACTAGGGCTCCAAGCTCTCCTAGCCTGCAGGGTTCTGTAAATAAATCCACTGCTATTCAAATTGGTCTTCCATGGTAGGTGATCTGGCCTTTTTCTCTTGCTGCCTTTAGAATTTTTTTCTTTTATGCCTACTTTGTTTAGCGAATTATTATGTGTCTAGAGGTTGGTCTTCTCATTTGTTGTCTTGCATGGGTTCTCTGAATCTCTTGTGTTTGAATTTTTGCATCACTGATTAAGTAAGGAAAGTTTTCTTGAATGATCTCATGGAAAGTTTGTTCCAGTGTGGTCTCTGCCTCTCTTTCTGCCTCAGGAAGGCCAATTACTCTTATGTTCGGTCTCTTGAAGTAATCACTCATCCCTTGAAGGTTTTGTTCTGTCTTTTTGACCTTGTTTTCTGTGTTTTTAAGATTTTGGGTTAGTTCTATTTTGGTCCTCAAGCTCTGAGATTCTTTCTTCTGCTTGGATAGGTCTGCTTTCCATGCTTATCAGTTTATTTATTTCATTCACAGTATTCTTTATTACTGTTATCTCAGATATCACCTCCTTCCTAGTTTGTTCTTGTCTCCTCAATTTTTTAAATCTCTCCATTAATGTCTTGATTTCTAGGTTTGTAGTTGGGGACCAGTCATTCTGGGGGCTCTTCATTGTTTGCATTCTGAAGTCAGTTTTCTCAGTGTCTGCCCTCCCAGGGGTCTGGGAGAGACCCATATTCTTCTTTTGGTTTTTCTTCATTTGTGTAGATTTTTCTCTCTCCCCCCCTTTCTCTCCTCTTCTTTAATTCTGTTTTTCTGGAATGTGGGTTGCTTTTGTTTCACTTGTGCAATCTCCTCTTCTTCCTTATGAGGGTCCTCTGGCTTTGTTCACTTTTGAGGTTGGAGTGTGGGCTGTGGGCTGTTCTTTTTGCCGTTCTGAGGTTTAATTGAGGGGAAAGCTGTGATTCAGAATCTATATGCCGATTCCGGCATCCACCAACAGGTGTATGGGCACACTGGAACCTATTTCCCACTGCCTTGCAATCTGTTTGTGCAGCGGTATGTAGGTTTAGTCCCTGGGTCAAAAAGAGGTGCAAAAGAGGAAAATAATGGAGGAAGGGGGGTCAATAGAAAGTTAGAAAGAGAGGACAGTGAGAGGGAAAACTGACATACATACCAACTAACAGGTGAAAAAGAGACACTAGCCCGGAGAGATGTGAAAAAAACACGTGAGAAAATTCCCTAAAGTATACTAGTAGCTACACAGAGGCAGACCAATAAAATCATGAAACAGATAGTGTAAGTCAGAAAGCGAACAAAAGTTAGCAAAGCAAACAGTCAAAATGATAAAATCAAAAGTCAAAATAAGAGCTCAGACTAGCTCTGGAATCTTTCCTGAGTGTCTAAATTCTCTTCAGCTCTGATCTCCAGTCTCTCCACTTTGTTTTCTTTGCAGGCAGCTAGATTTACTGGCAACTTGAGTTTGTTTGGTTTTTGTTAGCCTACTTCCTGAGAGGTCTGTGATGTTGCCTTTCTCTGATTTCGCAGGGGAGGGACTTTGTCTCTATTTAGTGATGTTACCTTACAAACCGAGGTGGAAGCTGGTGATAGGTGGGTGGGGCAATGCAAATCTCTGCCTGGAGAATGGCCAAGGTGGCAGCTTCACTTTTGTGGATCTTTTCTCTCAGCTTTTCTGGGTCTCTGTGTTATCCACTGTGATGGACTGTGCTGGAGTGGGAGGCACTGGGGATCAGTTGCACAGCTGGGCACTGGGTCTGGGGTGCCACCAGCAGGCTGGGGTGGAGGAGAGGGTCGGTAGTTCCCTCCTCTGGAGCTGAGAGCCTCTGATCAGCACCTCCTTAAGATATGCTGTTCCCTTACACAAGCACGGGATCGTGCACTGAGTGCCTCAGCCAGGGTGGGCCCAGAGCTCCAGAGCTCCAAAGCTCCAAAGGGCAGATGGTGGGCAGTGAGAGTGTCCCTGGGTCCCTCACAGGGTACTTCAGCCAGAAATGGGACCAGTATCTCTGGGGGTGGGTGCCCAGAGTCTCCCTGGGTGTCCAGCAGCTTGGTGTTGGGTGCTGGATGAGACGATGTAGCCAGGGAGGGAGCCAAGACCCGGGACTTCTGTACAGGCAGGAGTCACATATAGTGGAGCAGCAGCAGCTGGGGGCTGCAATATCCAGTCCTGTGTGGGACCGAAGGTCCCCAGGTCATGGACTACTTCGGCTGGTGGTGGGTGGGGGAGTGGTGGAAGAAAAGTAAGAATCTTTTGGAGAACTCACATTTGGAGAATCTCACGAATCCACCTATGCCGTTGCCATCTTACTGGAACCCCTCTTCTATTTTTTCAGTTGTTCAAGTGTTGATAATTGCTTATTGAATCATCTTTTTATCATTACTGCTTTAAAATCTTTGTCAGTCAATTTTAACATTGGCATCAGCTGTGTGTTGGCACCTATTAATTACCTTTATTTCAGTTAGTTTGAAATATTCCCAGTTCTTGGTATGATGAATGACTTTTGTTTTTTATTTTTTGAGTTGGTGTCTCACTCTATTGCCAAGACTGGAGTGCAGTGGCTGCTCCCAGCCACTGCAGCCTCGACTTGCTGGGCTCTGGTAATCCTTTCTCCTTAGCCTTCCAAGTAGCTGGAACTACAGGTGTGCACTACCACTCCCGGATAATTTCTTTTTCTTTTTTTTTTTCTTTTTTGAGTTGGAGTCTCACTCTGTCACCCAGACTAGAGTGCAGTGGCCGCTCCTGGCCACCGCAGCCTTACCTGCTGGACTCCAGTGACCCCTCTGCTTCCGTCTTCCAAGTTGCTGGAACTACAGGCACAGGCTACCACGCCTGGCTAATTTTTTATTTATTGTAGAGATGAGGTCTCGCCAAGTTGCCCAGGTGGGTCTTGAACCCGTGGACTCAGGCATTCCACTCACCTTGGCCTCCCAAAGCATGGGATTACAGGCTGAGCCACCGAGCCCGGCCTGATGAATGATTTTTTTTAATGGAATCAAGAATGTTTTGTATTGTCAAACTTTGTTTGTCTTTTTCTGACACTGCAGTGGCAAAGGGAAGTGGAGCTGCTGCCTTGTAACTATCAGGAGGAGATAGGAATTATTAAGGAATCCATTTTTATGACTTTCATGAGGACAAGGTTGAGGTGACAGGGATAAGTTCTGGAGGTAACTACACTCCAGGCTGATTTTTCCTGATTATAATCCCATTCTTCTCTCT
>NW_006969415.1:0-815 GCF_000164805.1 Carlito syrichta | reverse complement strand
AAGATGTATTTAACACTTTAAATTCAACTACTACTGTCAAAAACTGCTATACAAGCTGCAACCTTTTGCCTCTTAAACACTGTAATATATATCACTTACATACCTAAACAGCATAAAATTTCAACCTCCTATGGGCTTCATATTGCTCCTGTGTGTGTGTGTGTGTGTGTGTGTGTGTGTGTGTGTGTGTATGATTCTTTTCACTTTAATATCATTAAGAACAGACAAGGTCAATTAACTCAAGAAATTGTGTTACTGATAAAGTGAATTTATTAAGTATGTGTCAAGATTTACTTTTGTGGATTTACTGGTGGAATAGATAGTGAAGAGAAAGAATTCTATAGGCTAATGTCATTGAGCAAAATGATTTTATAACTGGCAGGAATCACAACAAAACTGAATTCTAGAGGAGAGTCGGGGTCTTGCCCAAGATGACAGTGGAGGCACCAGGACTGGAGGCCACCGCTAAGGAGCAGAGTCCAGATTGAGCAAAATGATTTTATAACTGGCAGGAATCACAACAAAACTGAATTCTAGAGGAGAGTCGGGGTCTTGCCCAAGATGACAGTGGAGGCACCAGGACTGGAGGCCACCGCTAAGGAGCAGAGTCCAGATTCAGGATTACTGGGATCACATTTTGTCTCTTCCACTGTGTGGTTGGGTTTGGGGCACATTCTTGAATCTCTCTGGGTCTCAGTTCCCATACATATTAAATGAAGATAGTATTACTTTACAGGGTCTTGGTGAGTTAATATGTGGAGTGTTTAACATAGCATTTAACATAGTAGTAAGCAGGTGAGGTGAAACATAGAGAA
>NW_006969414.1:0-760 GCF_000164805.1 Carlito syrichta | reverse complement strand
GGATATTCCAATGGAATGGGCATGGGAGGTGGTCATAAAAAGGAAGGGAGAGAAAGTTCTATCTATAGAAAAGTACTGCATTTTAGTGACTTTGACTAGTGCCTTCTATAACACATTGAAAAATGATGAACTTTGGATTTGACAAAATATCCTGTTGAATGCACCCCTTACACAACTAAAATGTTCCTGGTAAATTTGAAAACATACCAAATTTAAGAGCTAAAACTAAAATTGAAAAAGACAAACAAGCAAAGAAAACAGCAAAGCTTTGCTCATTTAGGCGGGATTTTAATGTTTAGAATTTACTAAAAATAGCAACATAAATCCTTTTTTAAAATGAAATTTATTAGGCCATTATGTAATTAAAAAATGCATTCCAGTATGTTTGCTCTCCTACTTCTTTTTTGAAAAAAAGAGTTTTTTGGGAAATATTTTCTATTTGATTCTGTGGAGAATAGAAATAATACTAGCTTATGCCTTACAATAAACCAACACTATTTGCTTATTCCTCTCTTTTTCAAATTTTTATTTAATTAGAAAACATTTTTTAGAAACAAGGGCTTGCTATGCTGCCCTTCAGCTTCCTGAGCAGTCGGGAAGACAGGTATGTGTCACCACATCTAAACAGATGTTCATTTTTTCTTGTCCTACCTACCATGCTCTCCCTATACCATTAATGAAATTAAATAAGTATGAAATTAAATAAGTATAGAAAGAGATTTTCCCCCTACATTTTCAAAACTCCCATAAATCCCAACAT
>NW_006969413.1:0-925 GCF_000164805.1 Carlito syrichta | reverse complement strand
GAGTGTTAACTAGTGCAACCTCTGTGGAAAAGCAGTGTGGCGATTCCAAAAGCTCTAAAAATTGACCTTCCATATGACCCTGCAATCCCCCTACTGGGAATATACCCTGAAGAACACAAATCACTCTATAAAAAAGATACCTGCGCACGTATGTTTATTGCAGCATTGTTCACAATAGCAAGAACCTGGAAACAACCATGCTGCCCATCAAAAGAGGACTGGATTAAAAAAATGTGGTACATATACACGATGGAATACTACGCAGCCATAAAAAAGAACAAAATCATGAATTTCGCTGCAACCTGGATGGAACTAGAGTCTATAATACTGAGTGACCTCTCACAAAAACAAAAATCCGAATATCACATGTTCTCACTCATATAATGGACCGTGAACATCCAATGCAATACTATGAGAAAATGACGGATGGTACTGGGAAACTATGGGGGGGAGGGGGATGGGATTAGCAGTAGCAAATATCTGTCGGGGGATGGGAAAACACTTCTTATCTACAGGGTGCCTGAATGAAACGTCATTGTACACCTACCCTTAACTGTACCCCACAAAACCATAATAAAAACTACTGATTAATGAAAAAAAAAAAATTTTAATTTTAAAGATGTGGGGTACAATTCAGGGTTAGCTATACAAATGTTCATTATGGAGGTACCCTTGTTGATGAGGTACCCCTTCCTCCCCTGGCAGTTTCCCACACTGCCAATCCCTTTCTTATAGTATTATGATAATTGTTCAAGGTCCATTTATAAGTGAGAATATAAAAATCTTAACTATAATTTTTATTATACATTCTAACCCAAACCATTTAATTTTGCCATAAGGGTCACTCACATGTGAAAAGGAGAATGATATCTCTTCACATTTGGGCAAATTACTATTGTCAATGAGCAAAAACAGTGTTCTTTGC
>NW_006969412.1:0-674 GCF_000164805.1 Carlito syrichta | reverse complement strand
TAATCTGTATAATAACAATATCAATAATACCTACACTTTGCTATATGTCAGGTGTGATATTTGCAATTCTCATAAGAACATTCAATTTTCATTTTATCTATAACTTCATTCAAGAAATGATAAAATAGGCTTAAGGAGCGAATAATTTCCCACAGGTTCTGTGGCTGGCAAATGACAGCTCTGGGGTCTGAAAATGCTGTGAGTGACACCAAAGCCTGCATTTTTTGCAAAGCATCTCATTGTTCCTCTAGAACCCCGTGTGTCTTCTTCAGATATCTAGACATATATGCTTGTGAAATTGAAATCTTGATAGGCATCTTTGATGGGCAGAGTAATAACCCACCAAAAATGTCCCTGTCCTTATCACTGGATTTTGTGCATATAGAGTCTTAATGATAAAAGAGATTTTGCAACTGTGATTAAGTTAAGGATCTTGAGAGGAGCAATTATCCTAAATTATCCAGGGGTCCCAATGTAAACACAAGGGAACTTTACAAAAAGGAGCCCGCCCAAAGAGTCAGACAGATAGATTTGAAGATGTTACCCTGAGGCATGGAGGAAAGCACTAACAGCTAACAAGTGCAAGGGCCTCTAGACAATTGGAGTGCAATTTAGGTAACAACTTGAGTTTAGCCTAGTGAAACTTCTTTTAGATTTCTGACTTCCGGAACTGT
>NW_006969411.1:0-417 GCF_000164805.1 Carlito syrichta | reverse complement strand
TGATTTAACTAGCTACCTACTTGGTTGGTTAAATGCCTAGCCACAAGTCTTAACTAGCTGGTTATCTAGCTGACTTAGCTAGCTGACTAGCTATTTGGCTTGCTAACTGGCTAGGTTGCTGATTTAACTAGCTACCTACTTGGTTGGTTAAATGCCTAGCCACAAGTCTTAACTAGCTGGTTATCTAGCTGACTTAGCTAGCTGACTAGCTATTTGGCTTGCTAGCTGGCTAGGCTGCTTATTTAACTAGCTAGCTACTTGGTTGGTTAAATGCCTAGCCAGAAGTCTTAACTAGCTAGCTACCTGACTGACTAGCTGGCTAGGCAACTGGCTAAATAGCTAGTGGGATCATCACCTGAGTAGCCAACCGGGTTAGATAGTCGACCGGCGAGCTGGACATTGGGATAGCCAGTCGGC
>NW_006969410.1:0-657 GCF_000164805.1 Carlito syrichta | reverse complement strand
AATTACTCGTTTGATGGTTGTGGTTATTTTAGAACTGAAATCCCAGGAATTTATCGGCCTTTTGCTTTATCTTAGACAAAGAAAGAGTTGAAGTGGAATTAGCAGGCAACTTTCTGTACAAAATCTAGAAATGAATTTATTTTATCTTAGCTTACCTTAACAACTTTATGTTTTAATGCTTTAGACATGATTCAAATATAGGTTTGCCTTTCTTTGGAGCTGGTTTCCCATAGCTGTAAAAACACCAATATACACAATATACAGCAATATCTCTACAAATACTGAATCACTCTTTACAGCGATAACAAGTTGTGCAGTCCATCGGTGACACTATACAACCAATCTGCTTGCCTATCAACCTGTGCACTCCGGGGGGGTTGCAGCACCCTAAGGCAAGGTCCGTCCTGAAATGAGATAATGAACAAACGGGGGATATATATATACAATTGCCGGAGTCAGATCCCTGGGTTCGGGTGCCAAAGCTGTCGGAGTACCAGCTCCGACCTTGGAGGGAGGGTTAGAACCCACACCGGAGAGTCAAGATGGAGAGAAGAAATCACTTGGAGGCAGTTCTTCTGGGATCATTCTGATCAGGATTGAGTCCAAATTTTATTCAGACTCCTTCCAAATTACATACCATTTTCTATACCTTCCAGC
>NW_006969409.1:0-929 GCF_000164805.1 Carlito syrichta | reverse complement strand
TTTATTTTCATCACTAATATTTTTATGGTATTTAAAAATCTATTTTATTTATATCTCATTTCATTGAATCCTTTAAATATTTTACATACGAATTGTTAACAAATGTGTTTATTGCTCATATCCTAATTATCAGAGAAATTCAAATTAAAACCACAATAAGATATCATCTCACACCTTTCAGAATGGCAAAAATTAAAAAGTAACAAAGAATAGATGGTGAGAATTCAGACAAGGGAATGCTTATACACTACTGGTGTTATAGGTCACTTCAACCTCTATGGAAAACATTATGGGGATTTCCCAATATGAAAAATAGAAATGCCACTCCAGCAATTTCAGTACTGGTCACCAATTCAAAATAAAAGAAATTATTGTATTAGAAAGATGCCTGGAAGTGGGAGGAACATGATGGTCTACTGAAAACATTGCACATTTGCCACTCTCAGCAAAGAAACGTATATGGAAAAGTAGCCGTAGAAGTTTGAGGGTTTAGCTGAAAATCCAAGCTGAGGTTTACAGGACTGTCCCATGGGGTTGTATTCTCGTCCAAGCCTTGGACACTTCTAGAAGGGGCCCAGGGGAGCACTCATGGAGAAGGAAGGTATGAGTGAAAGTGACAACTTCTCTTCTTTATGTACCACCCAAGCCTCTGCAGCCCCAGCCAGTGAGAGATAGCCCAGGCCCTCTACTGCACTTCTCCTACATTAGCAAGGCTCTGGAGTGCTGTGATGAATCAGGACAGAGGCACTGGCAGTGACTCACATGAAGACCACAGAATCCCAGGTCCTGAGGACCACCCTAGCTCCCTGTTAAGATTCTCTGGAAGATCACTTTGGGGGTGGTCTGCATTGCATGGGCTCTTCTTCCTTCCTGCTTCTCCAGATTCCAGCAGGTGCAGCACACCCACTTTGGAAATATTTCCCTGGTGT
>NW_006969408.1:0-615 GCF_000164805.1 Carlito syrichta | reverse complement strand
CCCATCACAGAGGAGGGGTGGTCACTGGCGAACCCACTTTAGAGGAGGCACAATCACTTATGCACCTGTCTCAGAGGACATCTTGTCACTGAAGCATCCATCACAAAGAATGAACAGTCACTATGGCACCCATTAGAACTTGCACCAGTAACTGATCACAGAGAAGAGTTAGCCTCTCTGGCATACTTCACAGAGGAGAATCACCCATGAGTGCTCCTATGATAAAAGAGGGCTACTCACTAGGGCATCCATTATCGACGAGGGCCCTTCACTGGAACACAGACCACAAAGGAGGGCCAGTAGTTAGGACACCCATTACAAAGAAGGGTTAGCCAGACTTGGTGGCTTAGCCTGTAATCACACGCCTTTAGGAGGCTGAGGTGAGTGGATTACCTGAGCTCGCGGGTTCGAGACCCACCTGGGCAGCGATAACTCATCTCTAAAAAAAATAATAATAATAAAAAACAGTCGGGCATAGTCGTGCATGCCTAATTCCGGCTATTTGGAAGGCTGAGGCAGAAGGATCACTGGAGCCCAGCATGTCAAGGCTGCGGTGGCTGGGAGCCCAGCAGGTCAAGGCTGCGGTGGCTGGGAGCCCAGCAGGTCAAGGCTGCG
>NW_006969407.1:0-367 GCF_000164805.1 Carlito syrichta | reverse complement strand
TAAGAGGATGGGAAACAAATTTTCAGGCAAACAGAACACAAAAGAAAGCTGGAGTTTCAATCTTAATCTCAGACAAAATAACCTTTAAGCTATCAAAAAACAAAAAAAGATGAAGAAGTTTCAATCCATCAACAAGAAATATCCATCCTAAACATATATGTACCTAATATAGGAGCACCAATGTTCGTAAAGCAGCTTCTAAACAAACTTTGAAAAGAGATTACACTATCACAGCAGGTGACTTTAATATCCCGCTCACAACTCTGGACAGATCATCAAGACAAAAAATCAGCAAGGACATCCAGAACCTCATGAGACTCTTGAACAAATGGACTTAACTGATACTTACAGAATACTCCACCCAAAG
>NW_006969406.1:0-345 GCF_000164805.1 Carlito syrichta | reverse complement strand
CAGCTAGCTAGTTAAGTCAGCTAGCAACTAAGCTAACTATTCAGCTAGCTAGTGAAGTCAACATGCTAGCAAATTAGGTAGCTTGCTTGCTAGCTAGTTATGTCAGCTAGATAGTCAGCTACCTAGTAAGCTAGCTAGTTAAGTCAGCTAGCATATCAGCTAGTTACTTAGCTAACTAATCGGTTAACAACTCAGCTATCTGGTCATCTAACAAGTGGGATCACTGGCTTTCCATCAGGTCAGCTAATTAGCCAGCTCACTCGCCTGTAAACCAGTGAGCAAATTATTCGGCTCGCTCACCAGCTAACAGTTCAACTAAATTATCAGCTCACTGGCAGGAAAACA
>NW_006969405.1:0-567 GCF_000164805.1 Carlito syrichta | reverse complement strand
TAAATGTCTGTTGTGTCAGTTCCTTTCAAGGATTTAAAAGGCCCACACTGGTGAAAAACTGTGTGTGTATATAAAATATGGTAAGGCATTAACTTTTATACTGCCACTTTCCTTCAAAAACATAAAAAGACTCATGCAGAGAAGCCCTATGAATGTATGGGTTGTAGTAACGGCTTCAGATGTTCCAATTAAAAAAACATCATGAATGGAAGGAGTGTTGGGTAGTTTATTTTTGTCAGATTTCAGGTAAATGAAAACAGTCAAACTGAAGAAAACCCTTCAACTGAAAGTAATGTGGTAAAGCCTTCACTTTTTCCATTTCTTTTTGAAAATTGAAAGAACTCATACTGAAGGAAAGCTTTATGAATCTAAAAAAAATGTGGAGAGGCCAATAGCAGTTCCAATTGTGTTTGATGGCATAAAATAGCTCATACTGGAGAAAAACGAGGAATGTATAAAATGTGGGAATGCCTCCATTTCTGTTATATCTATTCAAAGATACAACCCACTGAAGATGAGTCTTAAAAATATAAGCATGCAGACTTGATCAAAGACCTAGTAGTTTGG
>NW_006969404.1:0-767 GCF_000164805.1 Carlito syrichta | reverse complement strand
GATACTCGAGTCTTTCTGGCTAGTTTTAATCCACTTAATTCATGATAATGAACACAATTTCGCTTCACAGCCATAATGGCTTTTCTCATATGAAACTGCTTCATTGACAGAACAAGAAAGAAGAAATGAATGGACTATCTTGTGTGCTTCTCAACTCTCAAGTTGATGAGGAAGGTGTACCATGCATTTCATCCCTCTGTTGCCTCTAGCTTTCCAAATGTATGTGAGGCTTCACTTGTATTACTGAAAGCTTCATTCTGAAATCTGCTGAAGTTTCTCTTAACTTTTACCAGTGAAAAATGGCAGCAATGGAAACATTTCAGAAGTTTCTTTATATTCCATGCATTCTGTATTTTCTCTTTAAAATATGTAGAACAAATCCTATATCTCCTTGATTATCTATGACCCCAGCCCATACCATGATACCTCCTGTTTATGATATATCCTGTGCCATATGAGACAAAAATGGTCATGTTTGTCACTTTTTCCAATGTAATAAAACAATTGTCATGCCTACCATTTGAATTAAGAGTCATCATCCAGAAAACCACAGACCTTAAAGAATAACAACAGAAATTTTAATCTTCTCAGCTGGCATAATGGAAAGGGTGGATTCAGCCCTCATTTCTCAGATACAAATGATTTGTTTATAAAAGTAATAGCGTCATACCTGTGAGTGGTTTCAGGCCTCCACTATATCTGGTAAAACAGTGCTTTCTCCATTACAACAGTTTGTGTGTAAACATTAGCCAAGAATGGGTTTTTTT
>NW_006969403.1:4104-5056 GCF_000164805.1 Carlito syrichta | reverse complement strand
ATGTCTTTGGAAAAAATCTAAGTTTCTTTTTTAAATTGAGTGATTTTTGTTTGCTATTGAGTTGTAGGAATTCCTTATATATTTTGGATATTAACTCCTTATTCGATACATGGTTTGCAAATATTTTCTCTCATTCTGTATGTTACCTTTCCACCATATTTGTTTCCTATACAAATCATTTTAGTTTTATGAAGTCCCATTTGTCTATTTTTGCGTTTGTTTTCTGTGATTTTGACATCACAGCCAAAAAATCACTGCCAAGGTCAATGATTTTTTTTCCCCCTAAAAGATTTTTTCCCCTAAAAGTTTTACAGTTTCAGGTCTTGTATTGAAATATTTATTCTATTTTGGGTTGAATTTTGTGTATGGTGTAACATGAGTGCAATTTAACTCATTTGCATGTGATTATTCATTTCCCAATCATAAACATTTGTATGTATTATTTTTTCACTATATTATACATTAATAATCATTAGTATCTCATTATTTGGATGTTCCTAATTTAACCACATTTACTATTTGACATTTAAGTTGTTTTTTATTTTTATCATTGTAAGCAATGTTGTTATGATCATCTCTACAGATGAACCTCAGTGCACATCCATAATGATTTCCTGGGGACTGGATTAAAAAAATGTGGTACATATACACGATGGAATACTACGCAGCCATAAAAAAGAACAAAATCATGAATTTCGCTGCAACCTGGATGGAACTAGAGTCTATAATACTGAGTGACCTCTCACAAAAACAAAAATCCGAATATCACATGTTCTCACTCATATAATGGACCTTGAACATCCAATGCAATACTATGAGAAAATGACGGATGGTACTGGGAAACTATGGGGGGGAGGGGGATGGGATTAACAGTAGCAAATATCTGTCGGGGGATGGGAAAACACTTCTTATCTACAGGGTGCCTGAATGAAACGTCATTGTACACCTAACG
>NW_006969403.1:2339-3009 GCF_000164805.1 Carlito syrichta | reverse complement strand
GTTCACCCACCTATAAATGGAGAATTATAAGGATAGTGCAAACCTCTTATGGTGCTGAGGATTAAATTGTATATAACTTGAAATGTGCTTAGCACAATCTCTGAAGATTATAGTACTCAATAACTATGAGAAAAATATTGCCATCACTATGTTTACAATACAGGTTAGTCAGTAGTTGTGGGGGGGGCAGCCCCTGCAAGTGTTGGGAAGATTTAGGAGGTCCCTTGGAAGGTGTGGCAGCGTCAGCGGTTATTCTGGAGAAATAAGGAGAAAGAAAGAAAAAGGGGGAGAAAGAAAGAGACTGGACTCTGTCTATCACAGAAGCCATTTATTGAGAGTTACAGCAGGTATTTATCTCCAAATTTTAGACAGTCTCACAAGTCTTTCACCTGAAAGCAAAGCCAGGTGCAGGAGGCGTGTGCCCCACCCACCAGATGCTTAGGTGTGAGGAGGGACAAACACCAAGATTGTCTTATTGTTCCCTTTGCTAGTTAATGCTCTTCAAAAGCAGGGCAACAATCCCTACTAGCCTAATGATGTTCTGATAATCAATAACTTCTAAAGCTCATGCAATACCCATGATGACTAACTTAAACTTTATTACCTTTCTATTCTATGCTAATACTACTTGCACAATGCTACGGAAGCTCTTAGTTATAGCTAAGCCAAT
>NW_006969403.1:0-622 GCF_000164805.1 Carlito syrichta | reverse complement strand
TCAGGGTCATATTGACACCAATTTATACTTCCATTTTATGCAAAAAAAATTATATGTTCTTGTTTCTTAGATAAAATAGTAAGAATGCAGAGAGATTACATAATTTAGAATCAGATCATGAATGTATCTATGGTGTTGTTAGCAAGATAACCCATAAGTTTTTGTTTCTTTTAAATATAGACAATTCTGTACTTAGCAGTTATGATGACTACCTCTCTAATGATAAAATTAAAGTGGCCCAGCAATTATTTTTTCCAAAAATCCATTTGTTAATAGAGATCTACCAAGAAAGATATGTATATTTCCTACAATTTGCAAGACACAGCCCACACAAATAATGAGTTTTTCAACTGCTTGTCCGGTAGATGCTATGTGGCTGCAAATAATTCTAACCAGCTAATTTGAAAGTGCAAGAAGAAGCTAATACAGGTAATTTTAAAAGAGTTATTGTAAATCAGATGAAAACATGAGTTTTCCAATTACATATGGAAACATAAACAGGCAAGTTATAAAGGGCAATATAAATACCCAGTCATATGAATAGATATATTTTTAAAAATCGTTTTTAACCTATGCTAATGGCATTTAAAAATTATATGTTTACTTTTGATAAGATTGTGTT
>NW_006969402.1:0-380 GCF_000164805.1 Carlito syrichta | reverse complement strand
TTCGGGTAAGTATTTGACTGGGTAGTTTGCTCAGCTAATTTGTCAGTCGAGTATTTGGCCAACTACCTAACTGACCTAACTAGTCTGCCATCTATTTAGCTGACCTAACTTGTCGGCTGACATGTTGGCCCACTAGTTGGCCGATTGGTTAGCTGACTTAACTAGGCGGCCAGCAAGGGAGCAGACAGGTGTGTTGACTTAACTAGTTGACAGGTGAAAGAGCCAACCGGTCAGCTGAATTAACTAGTCTGCTGGCGAGTGAGCTGACGCATGCACTACCATAACTAGTCGGCCATCTAGTGAGCCAACAAGTGAGCTGATTTAAGTAGTCGGCTGGTGAGTGAGCCAACTAGTTAGCATACCTGTTGGCCTGCAAGCGA
>NW_006969401.1:0-821 GCF_000164805.1 Carlito syrichta | reverse complement strand
CTCCTTCATATACAGGGGCACGTCTTCAGGTGTAGGGACCTTCTCCAGTTGCAGGGGCTCTTCACTCAGCAGGGGCTCTTGCAGAAGTTCAGGGTTCTCCTCCAGTTGCAGGAACTTATTATCAGTTGCCAAGATATCCTTCAGGTGCCAGGGCTGTACCTTAGGTAAAGGGGATCTCCCTGAGGTGCGGAAGCTCTTCCCCAGTCAGTGCTGTTGCTCTTGTACTGAAGATGCCCTTCATGTGCAGGGGCTCTTCAGTGCATGCTGGGCTTTCTACCTAGATGCAGGCCATCCTCCAGATGAGGGGCCTCTACTCAGGGTGCAGGAGCCCTGTCTCCATTGTGGGGACTCTCAGGTGCAGGAGCTCCTTCTCAAGTTTAGTGCTCTTACTGTGGTACAGGAGCTCTTCCACATGTGCAAGAGTTCTTCATCAGGTGCAGAAGCTTTTTCTCAGGTGTGGGTCTCTTCTTCAGGTACAGGAACTTCTTCTCAGAAGCTGGGACTCTCCCTTATGGACAGTGGCTCTCCTTCAGGTGCAGGAACTGTTTATCAAGTTCAGGGGCTTTTCATCAGGTGATAGGCTCTTCCTCAGGTTCAAGGGCTCTACCTTGGGTGCAGGGATCTGCCTCAGGTGCAGGGACTCTTTATAAGGTTAGTGTTCTCCCTCAGATTCATGGTGGCTCCCTCTTGTGGTGTGATTCCTTCCTGTGCAGGGGGACTTCTTCAGGTGTAGGGACCTTCTCCACTTGCAGGGACTCTTCATCAGGTGCTGGAGTCTCTCTCAGGTGTGGAGACTATTGTACTGCTGCAGGGATCTCCCT
>NW_006969400.1:0-336 GCF_000164805.1 Carlito syrichta | reverse complement strand
ATGTCATAGTGACTGGGTAACCTCCATAATAGATGCCCCAGTGACTGGAACTCCTCTGTAGTTGGTGATCAATGGCTGAACATCATCTGTGATGGGTTTCCCAAACTTCCTCAATTACCAGCCCTCTTTGAGGTTGAGAATATTAGTAATTGTGCCTCCTCCAAATGCGTAGCCAAGTGAATAGCCATCTTTCTGATTTATTCCCCGGTGACTGGGCCCTCTTTCATATGGGTGCCCAAGTGACTAGACCTTCTCTATGAAGGGTGCCCCATGGCTGGCCTGGCTCTGTGATAGGTGCACCAATGACAAGTCTTCCTTAATTATGGGTGCTCCAGT
>NW_006969399.1:0-816 GCF_000164805.1 Carlito syrichta | reverse complement strand
GATTCTAGCAAAGCAGGAATCAAGATTTCTTTAAAGGATAGAGGAGTAAAAAGTAAATTTACCAGGTTTTTCCTTAATTCTCTGTCTTCAGATGGCATTTAGATCCATTAATTCGAACAGTTTGAAGTATAACTAGTATACCTTATTGATTTTTATATCACATTTTTTTCACTTATGTATTTGAAAGTAAGTAAAACACTTTCACATAAAGGAGATTGACAAATTGCCTTTGAAGAAAACTGAGAGAAAAACTTAGATGTCCCAAATTAAAAAGAAAACACACCGAGCTCGGTGGCTCAGCCTGTAATCCCGTACCTTTGGGAGGCTGAGGTGAATGGATTGCCTGAGCCTGCGGGTTCGAGACCCACCTGGGCAGCAAGACCTCATCTCTATAAAAAATAAAAAAATCAGCCGGGCGTGGTAGCATATGCCTGTAATTCTGGCTACTTGGAAGTCTGAGGCGGAAGGATCGCCAGAGCCCAGCAGGTCAAGGCTGCGGTGGCCGGGAGCGACCACTGCACTCCAGTCTAGGTAACAGAGTGAAACTCCAACTCAAAAAAAAAAAAAAGAAAAGAAAACACAGTCATGTATGTTAGAACACTCTTTAAAAAAAATAGCAGTATGTTTTGTGATATTTCATCAGTTCAGATAATAAAGTTGATGAAAGTCCAGCAAAGTCAAAAACCTGTTCAGGAGTTTCCTTGACAGAAGTATACTTCACTGGCCATAGAGATCATTAGGCTTAAGCAGAAGCATCTGTGTGCAACCTATTTCTGTTCTTAAATAGAGGCTGTTTCCTAATTACTTCAGGAGACT
>NW_006969398.1:0-376 GCF_000164805.1 Carlito syrichta | reverse complement strand
AGAAAGAAAGAAAGAAAGAAAGAAAGAAAGAAAGAAAGAAAAAAGAAAGAAAGGAAGGAAGAAAGGAAGAAAGAAAAAAATGTAGAAAGAAAGAAAGAAAGAAATCCATTGTTCTGCAAAACCTGTGTCCTCAGTCCTTCCCCACCAGCCCACTCACATGTGAAGGTCCCCCAAGCTCAGCACCTTTCACCCACAACCCTCCCCATGGCTGCTCCCTCTTTGATGTGGGAGTTCCCAAGACTCCCTGGCAGTGTTCTTGCCAGTGCTCCTCTCTGAGGTGTGAAATGTGCCTCAGACAGGCTGACCCTCAATCTCAGCAACAAGGACCTTTCGCCAAGATAGGCTAGGGACAATCCCTCACCTGGGGAAATTTCTT
>NW_006969397.1:0-650 GCF_000164805.1 Carlito syrichta | reverse complement strand
AATAAAAAAATATTGATTATTGAAAAAAAAAAAGTTAGCCTGGTATGGTGGCACACGCCTATAAGTTCCAGCTACTTGAAGGGCTGAGACAGAAGGATCTCCTGAGCCCAGCTGATCCAGGCTGCAGTAACCATGAGTGTGCCCCTGCACTCCAGCCCGGGAGACAGAGTGAGACTCCTATTTAAAAAAAAAAAGAGTGATATAATCAGGCAGATATGGTTTGTAACCATAGTTCTACCTTCTAGCTATGTGGTAATACAGTTACCACAGGGTTGTTATAAGGATTAGTATACATAAAACAATTAACATAGAGTGTAGGTCATAGCTAATAAGCACTTTGTCTTTATTTTTATTCTATGGCCACAGTGTCTAACACAATGCATGGCACACATTGGTGAAGGTGATGGTAGTGATGACATCGTGGTGGTATGGTGATAACATTGTGATAGTGTTGTGGTGGTGAGAGTAATAAATAAGGACAAAAAAATCCTAGCACCTAACATTTGTAGAGATGTCACTACCACTCTGTCATCACTACCATCACATTACCTCTGCAGCCATTATAGTACCATCAGCACCATCACCTCCATCAATGCATGCCAGGACACTCTGGCTATAGAATGAAAACAAAAATAAAAGCTAAGCATTTA
>NW_006969396.1:0-387 GCF_000164805.1 Carlito syrichta | reverse complement strand
TCTGGAGAAGCTAGAGAATGGAAGAGCTGGAGAAGCTAGAGAATGGCACGACCCCCCGCGGCCTGGTGGTGTCCCCGGACTGCCCTGGCGTCTTCTCGGCGGGCTCGGACCTGCGGGAGATACGGGGCGGAACCGGCCCACGATGCTGGGTCCTGGAAAGATGTGCAGGAGCTGTGGCTGCGGTTCTACCTGTCCAACCTGGTGCTGGTCGCTGCCGTCAACCGAGCCCGCCCCGCCGGAGGCTGCCTGCTGCCCCTCACTTGTGACTGCCGCATCCTGCCGACGACCCCAAGTACAACATAGGGCTGGAGACCCTGCTGGGTATCGTCGCCCCCTTCTGGTTCAAAGACACCCTTGGACACCGAGGTGCAGAGTGCGCCCTGTAGC
>NW_006969395.1:0-561 GCF_000164805.1 Carlito syrichta | reverse complement strand
GGCTGACTTAACTAGGTACCTGAATAATTAATTGACTTGCTTGCTCACTTAACTTGCAAGTTGGTTATCTAGCTGACTTAGCTAGCTGACTAGCTATTTGGCTTGCTAGCTGGCTAGGTTGCTGATTTAACTAGCTAGCTACTTGGTTGGTTAAATGCCTAGCCACAAGTCTTAACTAGCTAGCTACCTGACTGACTAGCTGGCTAGGCAACTGGCTAAATAGCTAGTGGGATTGTCACCTGGCAGGCCAACCAGTTTAAATAGTCAGCCGGCAGACTGGACATTGGGATAGCCAGTCGGCTTAACTAGCCAGACACACTGCTGCTCAGACAGCTAGACAGCTGGCTTAAATAGTTGGCCACCTACTTGACCAGCCTGCTAACAAGGTGGCTTAACCTGCCAGCTACCTAGCTAGCAAGTCGTCTAACCAGCTGACTTAACTAGCTGACTTAACTAGATAGACATTCAGGTAGCCAACTGGCTTTACTAGCTAGCCATTTAGCTAGCCAGTTGGCTAGCCAGGTCTTTTAACTTGATGACTTAACTAGCTAGCCAGCCGTT
>NW_006969394.1:0-722 GCF_000164805.1 Carlito syrichta | reverse complement strand
TCATTGGGGGCACCCATTATGATGAAGAGCAGTCACTGGGGCTGTGATCACAAAGGAGGTCCAGTAACTGGGAATGCCATCCTAGAGGAGGTCCAGTCACTGAAGCAACAATCACAGTGGTGGTCATGCAATAGAGGCACCCATTCCAGAGGTAAGCCAGTCACTGGGACACCCATTAAGATGAGAGCCAGTCCCTGGGGCACTGATCACAAAAGGCCAGTCAATGAGACACACATCACAGAGGACAGCCAGTCACTGAGGCATCCATCCCAGAGGTGCACCAGTCACTGACACACCCATCCCAGAGTAAGGTCAGTCACTGAGACAAAAGAAGCAAACATGTAGTCCAATCACTGAGGCACCAATAGCAGAGGTGGAATAGTCAATGAAGTAACCATTAAGAGGAGGGTCAGTCACTGAGGCTCAGCACTGATCACAAAGAAGGGTCAGTCACTGAGGCAATGACCACAGAGGAGGGCCAGTCACTGAGCAACCTATCACAAAGGAGTCACTGTAATGGACATTCAATATAGAGGAGGTCCAGTCACTGAGCTACTCAGAACAGAAGAAGGCTATTCACTGGAGGACTAATCACAGAGATGGATCAGTCACTGGAACACCTCCACAAAAGTAAGCCAGTCACTAAGGAGAAGAAGTTTATTCACTTGGGCACCCACACAAAGAAAGATTAGTCACTGGAGCACCACCACAGAATACAGTCA
>NW_006969393.1:0-4013 GCF_000164805.1 Carlito syrichta | reverse complement strand
ACACACAGGATCCTCAATGATATTAGCTCATTTTCTAATTATCCCAAGGAATTCAGCTATAAGTTAAGTTACATGCTTCTCTTAACCTTGATTTTAACCACTTATTGTCATTATGATATTTAATTTTAGTTCATATAAACTATAAAATATATATGTAAAAAGAAAAAAACATTGTTAGAATGAAAGTATATTAAATGATTTAAAAAGATTTCACAGAGGTCACATAAAATATAAAATAAAATTAAGAGTATCGGATTATATATGTCAAAATATAACTTTTACCAAAATTTACAAAATGATTTTTTTTAATGTGAAATGAACAAAACTCGCTATGTTATTTAACTCATTAATGAAAGGCACTAGTAAGATGATAACACAATTTTCACAAGTATTAACATTTTTATAAGTATTTTAAAAAATAAAGCAAATTGCTAAGTTAGTCATACAACTGGGTCAATTCTCTAAGAAGCATCAAAACCATAACTTTTATAAAAAATATTTTGATTAGCTTTATCATATATAGAATCTAATCAAATAGCAAACAGCAAGGTTAAACCATATTTTCCATAATATTTGGAAAGTACTTAGGTGGGCCTATTGTCTGGTGTCTCCCAGTATGACATTTGAAGAACATGCTACTTTCTACTTATTTTCAAGTCTGGGATATGTTTTGCTAACACATGTAGGAGAGGTAAGTTTAAATTGGGGTGGGAGGATAACAATGAAAACGTAAAAGGAATCTACAATCAGAATTCTTCTTCACACCAATTTTTAAAATCTGCCTTTATTTGAAGGAAACTCAAAGTCAAAATTTTAAACTGTGGTGTATTTAGTATATATAAAGCTAACAAATCCTTTAAAAGGACACATACTCAAATAAGAGAGCTCAGCATATACCAGAAAGCTAGATACTTCAGATATTATAGACTGAAATAATATTTTTAAATAGATGTGTATTCATTTCATGATTTATTGGTGGCTAATAACTTCCTTGTCCAGACACAGAAAGGTAAGCAACCTTTCACTGTATTAGGACAATGAAGAGTTGAAAAAATCTCAAATGTGTGAGATTTTTATATTAATTATATTTTCTTAATTTTTGAAGACTTGACCATTTAATAGTTATGTGCCATTCACTGGCAAGGCAACAAGAGTTCTGACCTTGTCTCCAATTAGCTGTGTGGATTTTAGTAAGTCATTTTATTTGAACAGGATTCTAAAGTCACTGCTAAATTGAATTCTGTAATCTTGTATTTCTAGGTTCTCCAGCATACTTGAAGGTAATAAAAGGAACTTTCAGTAAGATTTAGCATAGTGTATACTTTCTAAAGGGTTATTGACTTGGTTACCACATTCAGCATTTCTGAGCCTCAGATTCCGTCTCTTTAAAATTGATATAATAATAATTACATGCATTATGGATTTTGAAGATTATCAAAATGCATGCTGAATAATTGCTAACTTTAGAAATTCTTATTTAAACACTTCACTAACATAATTAATGAATTAAAATAAGTGACTAAATTATCATTATCAAAAAATTAAAAGCAGAAGAAATACAGCTTATATATTGTTATACACAATTTTCAAGCTTCATTTCTGAGATATACTGAGAATTGCTTAGGTACTTACAGATCTAGGACAATAACTTCTTGGAGGCACTAGTTCCCACTCATTCTTGATTACTTATGGATGTTAGTCTTTTATCCACATATCAGTTTTTTCCACTCTAATGGATCTTTCTTGTGGCATTATATAAATCACCTTACAGAAAAGAGAAATGGATAACAAAGAGAATCTTTAGATGGATTTTCAATGGATCAGATTAATGAATTCTAATAATACCAGATGGCTAAATTGAAAGAACATGAAGACTAATTAGATAGAGACAATAGGATTGTAAGGGTGATGGAAATCAGCTGAATTATAAAATACATAGTCTGGCATTTTCAGGACACAACAGTAAGTATAAGAACTTGAATGAAAAACATTATCGACAAGGGATTTTCCTATTTTCTGAAGTATTTCAGTATAATATTCTTAAATTATGTGAAAGGATTTTGTTTTGAATTCTTTTAAACTATTTCAAAAACGTTATTATACTTGAAAGTGAATTTGGATTTATTTTTATGTCCCGCTGCCTATAAAAATCTTCACTAAGATATATATGACATGTGGACAAATTGGTTGAATGTTTAAATAAAACTTATTTGTTCCTATAATATTCATTTATTGATAAATGATACATGTTTTGACTTCAAGGGGGATCTTTTCTCTTGACAACATAAAAGTTCTTGATATGGTTCATGAAAGGCAAAAATCTCAGCACTGTATTAGTCGCCTTGTTTAGATATACATAGTCTTACTTGGAAGTGCATTGATATGTTTATACTCAATTTTTGGAAATTAAAGCTAAAAGAAATTTTAGTGATCAATGAAACCCCCTCTTTCCTTTGATAAATAGATGCAAGTCCAGAGATGTGAAACCACAAATCATGCACATTTCAGAGCCAAAAGTTCAGAATGCAATATTCTTGCTCTCTTTTGAATGTTTATAGTTACCTGTTCTTGTCATGTGCAAGGACATTTTAAAAGACTGTCATTGATATGTAGATATAGCAGATAGAAAATATGTCCTCAAAATTCCTACAAAAATACAGACTTTTGTCTTATAGTAAAATGAAATTCCTAGGCCATTTCCACATGATTAAACTGAATTTATTCCAACTTTTAGATTTGATTTCTAAAACCTGAATGTAGGTCTTTTCACTTATTCCTCTTAAATTGCAGCTTTTCATTTTTAATCATCAGTGCTACTGAGGTCTACTTGAAGTCTAATTCTATTTTCCATCATAATTTATCACTCATTTTAGAAAATTAGATAAGAATTTTTTATGTTTAGATCAAACTTATGACCAAAAATTTAACCTTGAAGATTACTGAAACCAAAGGTTTCCACTAATCCAGAGAATCAGATAGATTACATGTACAAACATCAACCAAACAAAACATTTTACAGGGAAACATATTAAAATCAAGCAAGCCACATTAATATACTTTCCACTAGATCTACCTGGAAACATTCCAGAATAAGAGAAACTCAGATATAAGTCAAACACACTGGGCATATTTAATATTAGTAGGACATTAATAAGGAGTTTAGAAAAACAAAAAATATATATATTTAGTGAGAACTACAGATTAATATAGCAAATTATAACACTTAAACTTAGAATACAGCCAAAGTTTAATTCTAGATAAGCAATAAATAAAAAAATTAGGAGGGTATACATGCATTACTATGATAAAGTTTTATCTCTAGACTCTCACACAGACATCTCAAGCCCCACATTTCCTACTCAGCTATCAATGGAAATTGGCCTGTGTTAAGGGAGTGGATTCAATATTCAAATCAACCACATTTTTAATATGATAAATGAACTTTCATTTTTTACTCTTTTTTTTCTTTTTATTTTAGAATCAAGGCTTGCAAGTGCATGTTTGCCATGTGGACATATTGTGTAGTGGTGGGAGATGGTCTCAGGTGACCCATCCCCCAGATAGTGCATATTGTACACAATAGGCAATTTCTGAACCCTAAATCACCTTCTTCATTCCCCCTTTATTGGTGTTCTACATATCTATTATTCTCACCAATGTGGACATTTAGCGCCTGCATTTAAGTTCATTATTCTATTTTAATGTTCTACTATACTTTTAATTTTATATACATTTATATTATATACATTACATTGTATATATTTGACTGAGAATTCTTTGTGTCTTTCCGTTTTCTCTGTTCTCCCAGTCTTCAAGTTTATTTGACTTATCTTGTTATGTCTAAAAAAAATTATAGTAGCAGAATATTTCAGTAGATTAGATAATATTTCACTGGAGAATTTCATTAATGTTGATAGATGTAATGTTTGTCCTTATTTGTCTCACTCTGTCTTCTAGGTTGGAGTGTAGTGACATAATCATGGATCACCACAGCCTCAAACTCCTGGTCTCAG
>NW_006969392.1:0-846 GCF_000164805.1 Carlito syrichta | reverse complement strand
GGAATGTTTCAGCCCTACTTTCCCATTATTCCAAAGTCTATAAGAGGCTTATTTTGGTCATAATTTATCAGCTGCAGAGTGTGTTTTTTAGAATTACCCTCTTGATCTCTTCT
The DNA here is from genome assembly GCF_000164805.1 of Carlito syrichta. Classification (NCBI taxonomy): domain Eukaryota; kingdom Metazoa; phylum Chordata; class Mammalia; order Primates; family Tarsiidae; genus Carlito; species Carlito syrichta. The sequence continues at coordinate 733 of NW_006969392.1, read as the reverse complement.
GATGCTTAGTACTTGTCACATCATTCCTGCAAGGGCCTGACAGATGATGAAGCTAACAGAAGCGGATAACTGTAGGATAAAGGAGAGTGATGGGGACTATGGGAAACTGGAGAGTGTAGGCTGCCAACTCCGGCTCATTGCTGTCTGCTCTCCTAGGGTCTCAAGAGAAGGAAGACATCAGCATTTATTTTTGTGTGCATAATCCTTAGATTTTTGAAAATAGGGCTTGGACCAAATAAAATGTACCCACCAACTCCATTTGGTCCATGGTCAGCTGCTTGTGATGCTGGTGTAGAGTGGCCACATGGGCAGTGACCTCTGTCTTCCTCACAGCTGGGGCCAGCCATAAAAGGAAAAGTTGATACTTAATCAGCACTAACCTGATTAAGCTCTTATAAGTTCTAACATAAAAACTCTTAGACCGAGATAAGGGTGGCGTTAGGAGTAGCAGCCCCCAAAGCTCCACCCCAGTGACTGTAGTGGTGTCTCAGATTCCACAGTTAGAAATGCATTTACTTAGACCAGGCGCAGTGGCTCAGTCTGCAATCCCAGCACTTTGAGAGGCAGAGGTTAGAGGACTGCCTGAGTCCAGGGATTCGAGACTAACTTGAGCAACTTGGCGAGACCTTATCTCTGCAATAAATCAAAATATTAGCCAGGTATGGTGGCGCATGCCTGTGGTTACAGTGACTTGGAAGACTGAGGCAGAAGGAACACCTGAGCCCCAAAAGTC